>NW_022985364.1:77813-298852 GCF_010093625.1 Macroventuria anomochaeta
GAAGGAGTGTGAACTGCTGAGGAAGAGGTGGAGTCGTGCTTGTCTGTGCTGGAAACGGGGGCCGACGAAGAGTGGGCAACCGAAGACGAGACAGAAGAACTTACAGAGCCGCAGTTACCCGCAAGCGGGTTGCATCCGGTTCCACAGTGGTCAGTGGAGGCACCGCAGTATCCATACTGAGAGCAGCACTCGGACTTAGCACCGTCGTGGACGAAGCCAACGCAGGTGAAGCCAGAGTTACCGCCGCAAGTACCGTCAATAGAGGTCTCTAAGGCACCAGTGGGCTGAGGAGCGGAGGACGATGTGGCGGACGAGGGAACGGAGCTGGGGTTAGCGTTGGTGCCGCAGTTACCGAAGAGGGTGTCGCAGCCAGTTCCGCAGTGGTCAGTCTGCATATTGTCAGTAAGAGAGGTGTCTTGCAATCGAACATTAACTATCACTCACCGAAGTTCCGCAGTAGCCGTACTGGGAGCAGCAGTTACCAAAGGTTGAGCCAATGCAGATCTGGTTATTGCCTTGGGTACCGCAAGTTCCATCAGTGGAGACGGCGCCAGTGGGGGTGGAAGTGGGACCAGTGGACGAGACGAGAGTGGATGAGGGAGTAGGAGTACCGGGAGTGGAATCACGGTACCAGTTAGCCTCAGGCTCGTTCATGCACTCACCCATGGTGACACCCTTGAAGCCACGTGCCTGGAGGGTCTCGATCATGGTGATGGTCAAGTTGAGAGCGGTGAGCTCGTGGATGTCGTGAGCAATGGCAAGCTTGCTCTCGCTGGCGGGCTGGGCGGCGTTCACGGCATTGCGGAAGTTGTCCTTAGCGACCTCGATCTTCTCGGGGGTGAGCTGGTTGTAGTCATCGGTATCCAAGTCGAAGTAAGAGACGACGTAACCGAGCTCCTGTAGAACGTTCTGGCAGACAGTGTTGCAAGACGAGTAAGGAGGGCGCATGTAGGTGGGGTATTTGCCGATGATGTTGCGGATAGCCATCTCGTTCTTGACCATCTGGTCGTAGACCTGAGCCTCAGTGATATCGGAAAGATCCTGGTGAGACCAAGTGTGGGAAGCGACCTGGTGGCCCTCGGCGACCATACGGTTGATGACACCGCTCCAATTCTCATCAATAGCACCCTTGCCGATGTTGATACCGGTGACGAAGAATGTGGCCTTGAATCCGGCAGCAGCGAACTTGTCCAGAACCTCGTCAGTGTAGATGTATGGGCCGTCATCGAAGGTAATGGCAACGGTTCCTGCCTTGCGGCAGGCGTAGATACCTTCACCACCGTACTCGACACTGCCCTTCTGAGGACGAGCATCGTTGCGGGTGCTGGCTCCAGCAGGGGTCTTGTTAGCATCACAACCAGGACCGTAGTTGAAAAGGCAGTCAGGAGCGTTGCAGTGGCTGGGAGTGGTTCCACAGTACCCCTGTTATTCAGTAAACATATATCCAAAATGAGAGACTCGCAATTGACATACAGCACCAGAGCAGCAGTAGCCTGCTGCGCAGACAGCGTTGCCGAAACTAGGTCCGCAGCGGTTGTTGGCATCACCGCCCTGACGTGCGAGCAGGTGGTGAGGGCCTTGAGCAGCGGCGACAGCGCGAGCAGCACGAGGAGAAGGGGTCCTGATCTTGACGTCGCTGGGCAGACCAAAGAGCTTAGGGGCCCCCTGGATACCACCGTGGGCGGCAACGAGGGAGGCCACCGTAGAGGCGGCGAACACCTCAGAGAAACGCATTATGTCGTTGTAGAAAGTATGATATAACTCTTATCTCCCTAAGAAAACTGGTCGGTTCGAGTAGCGAGTGGGATTGTCAACTTCAATTAAGGATTAAACACAATATGATAAACGAATGACTGTCGATTTCGACGAGCAACTGACGCGTAGAACGGGTGAGGATAGAGAGAACAGGCAGTCGCTTATACTTATACCGATGAAACGATATCAGGAGCGACAAGGCAAGGCGTGGCGCACCTGGTTCAAGCCGTGGCCGTCCGCTAATTGACTGTAATCAGCGCACCATATCAGCAGCCAAGATTGCCCGCTTGGAGAAAGTTCGTAGAATACGAGCAGTTATAGCGGGGCTTCCATCTGCTTATTGTCTCCGGTGAATGCATTGTTACTTCGGGTTGTCTTGACTTCAAGGGGTTTCCCTCTGCGTCTTTGACCCTGATAGTGACCCTGCGTCCTAGTCATGATGCTTTGAGCATGTTACATCATCTGTAGGGCCAAATGGAGAATAACAGCGGAGAATATTTGGGGAGTACAAACCAAAAGGGCGAGAAACCCCCAGCCCGCCTTACGAGGGCCAAGACGTTAAGGCATGGCGGACTAAAAATATGAACCGGCGTCGCCCACACTTCCGCGTCGCGCAAGAGCCGAAGAAGAAAGACCGCCGCGCCTGCCAAGAGCAAATCAAGGCGTCTTGTCAGCCATCGCGTTCGTGTATTCCGTGCGATGGCTGAACATGGCGGAAAGCCGATGCACCTGTTTGGTAAGAGGCGACGCTTAAGAGCTGTTATTTGCGAATGACAATATAATTCGACTCTCAATCCGCGCGGGAATGCACGCTGGTCCTGCAGACCCCTGACGTTTAGCTATCGATATGGAACTGGGCTTGGCCGGCGTGAAGGTAACATCACAACGCGCCTGTTGATTACCCCAGGCGCAAAGGATGCGTAGGAGCCACGAGTGACAGTTCACATGATCTGCAAGCCTTGGCTGTACGAGTCGACAATGACATCTGCCTGCGTTAGCGATCTCACACAAGTTGAATCCCCCTGCATCGTATTTTGAGAGGGCATTTGAGGGAGCGAGAATCGAAGATACCGGCGTTACGGGCGGAACGGGCAAGTTCACGCTCTTGGCAGACCAAGGCCAAGCTAACCCATGTGGAGATGAAGGTCAATAGGGGGTTGTTAGGGCAAGATCGCTTTGAAAATCTGGCGACCCCGTTACCGAGAAGCCGACGTTTGAGCATTCGCTTAGCAGCGAATGATGTTTGTCCTGAGGTGGAAGTGCTGCTGCATTCAATAAATTGTCATCAGCAAAAGGATCGATGCCTGTAAGACAAGTTCGTGTTGAAAGCGCGCGCGACGTGGCTCCACTGTGACACTGTGGGCACGCAACTACCGTGCAAGAGGCAATGTCCAAGACCTCAAAGTAGCAAGTGCGAAAACGACGTCAACGCGCGTATTGTTGAGCACACAAGAGCCGCCGCATTGATGTTCTCGAAATAAGCTTGCATGTAGTGCAACGCTCGCGGAAGGCCGAAATTAGCAACGCGAGTGACGCATCGCAAGGCTCTTGCTTGAACCGTGCTGTAAGTTCACTTCAATCATGTTGGCCCCAAAACGATTCGCGGGGAATAAGTAAGTGTCTGGCCCTTCTGCCAACTTCTGCGGCCTGGCCGAGATCGCAGAAAAGATACAACTGCTCGTATAGAAGTGCATACTCCGGCCGTTCACCTCGTATAATTAGTTGTTAGGATCAGGCGCACCACACTCAAAGACGCCTCTCCTTATGGAGAAAGACTCTGCATAATTGATTTGATTGAAGAGTGGGTATTGTCGAGTAAAACATAAGATCAGGCTTTGCTGGGACATGCGCCAGCAGACGGATTCGGAACAGGGACACTGAAATCATTTCTTCATCGTTCGTAGTAATGGGGCAATTCTTGCCCGCTTACTCAGCCCTACCCGATAGGGTACTTTGCCCTTGTTGTTCGGGGGCTGCTCTGGAGGAGCGGGCTTCTTGACGCGCTCTGGAGTGATGGGCTCTATCTCAGGGCGATCAGGGAGCTCTGGAGGCTCAGACATAGACCTTGTAGTGGCGACAGTCGTTGCGCCTCCAGGCTGGGGACTCTTCGAACTCTGGCCTGACTTTGTAGAGATTGAAGTTGCCGTATCTTCGACAACTTGCTGCTGCACCGAAGGGGGCTGCGCGTTTCCGTCGATAGAGAGAAGCGGAGAACCGCGCGCTTGCTCTTTTGAGCCCTCGTCTTCGTCATCTTGTAAGATTTCCATGGATGCAGAGGCTTTAGCTGCCTTTTTGGGACGACCTCGACCTCGCTTCTTCTCGACCTTTGCTCCCTTCACAGTAGTATCCGCCGCTGTTGGCTCAGGTTGATCCAATGTCGTTTTTCTGCGTTTGGCTTTCTTATGAGACGTCGCAGGCGCGATAGACGTCTTGACAGTATTCATGGGCGACTTCGCGGGTATGAGTACCTGAACCTTTGCCGGGCTCCTAAGTTCGACCATGAGGGCAACGATGTCTGTTTCTGCAGAGGCCGTATTGTGATTCATGGCATCTGACGTGCCACCGATGTTTGTGGCCACTGTCTGCCTAGCACCGATATGGTGCCCTTGGAGTTCGCCATTATGCTCGTGGATGTCGATATTTGCCGTTAGTTGGTCGTTGCCAGTTTTCGACATTTGTGAAGCGTGAGAGAGTTCATCATCAGCGACCCTGTTGGTGATCAGCCAATCAACGGTTTGTGTGACGTCACCGTTATTTTGTTTCAATGCTCTTGCACTCGTAGACGGCGTGAAACCCATCTCACAGATTTGCTGAATTCTATCAGGCGTGCTCAGTGGTTTCGCAAGGCTTGTAGTCGCAGGAGTTGATTTCCTTCGTCTGCTTGCCTTCGTCGCTTTCTCATGTTTGACTGAGTAGTCAATAGACTCTTGCCTACCAGCTTTCAGTGATCTTGAACGACCTGGACGCGGCTTGTACCTGCAAGTCATGTGTTACAAAGACGTATGAGTGGATATGTGTCAAGCTCACTGTTCCTTGGGTAGACCTAAATCCGCTAGATCATCATCTGAAGTCGGACCGGGACTTGGGCTTGGTCTCTTTTTGTGCGATTGTCGAGATGAGCTTGGAGCCTTCCCCGGCGCAGAACCATTTACAGTCGAAGACGAAGTGGCATGCGGTTGCCTAGCCTCCGATTGGGCTTCGTCGCTCAGAAACACGATAATGTCTTGGGCATCGAGCATATCCAGAGACATATTTTGCGTTGAGGGGCTGCCCACCAGCATCAAGGACTCTTGTTGACTTCGTTGCGACCCTGAAGGTGCAGGGTACTCATTTGGCGATGGGTCTGATATTGCGGCTGACACGTTCTGTAAAGCATGAGGTTCTTGGGCGGACGACCTTGGTTGCTCTCCGCTATTCGTGGGCGACTTCAAATACTCCGACCAAGGTATCGAAGCATCCGGTTGAATCGGAGTTCTATCATTATCGACGTCAGATCCTAGAAGAGCTGGCGCGAGTACCCCCTCCATCACGCGCTGTTGCGTCAGAGTTGCATTTGGGACTGTACTCGAGGGCTCCGGGAACATTGCGTTTGGATTGTGTTGAGCATATGCTCCACGCATTGTACCTTCCAGCATCCAATCCGTTCCGTTCGTGGCCCCGGCAACTGAATTAACTTGACCCAATAAGCTCTGGTTGTGCTGCTGGTCAGCAGGTGAGCTGCAGAAGATACCATTCGAGTTCCTGCCATAGGTAACAGGGGTCTTCTTTGGTGCGAAGTTCTCATTAAAAATGCCATTCGAGCCCCTCTTCTGGTGGTTGACTTCGAGAGTATCCGGCGTTTGGTCATCGTTCATAGAAAACAGGGATTGCAGATGCGCCCGATGGGCTGCTTCTATCTGTCTTTGCAGAGCTTCTGCTCAAATCTGGTGAGCGAACTGCAATCAATGTTGTTTTCGCACTTACCTGTAGAGGAAGCATCGCTGTTGGACTGTTTGGGCGACGCGTCTTTCTTTTCCGGTTGATGGACGTCTACTTCGAGATCGTCGTCCAACTCGTCATCCGAGTCCTGAATCACCCGCGCCATTGTGCTTCATGCCTTGGAATGACCCTTCATGTGCATTGATGTTGTTGTAGTGAGGTGTGAGAGTGATGATTGATTCACCACCTCGACGCGCTGTCACATGGCAGGCGTAACTTGATCTTCCCCCTTTCGGCCTAGCGCGCCGGCCGCAAAGAAGGCGCATCCATCTTTCCAAAGTTCTCTAATACATTGCACAAAACAGCCGATATGGACAAATTTGGACCATCTGGCGACAGCTCGCGCAGTGGAACTCCAGGTAATGGGCGCTTCGCCTCCCAGGCAGCTACCGCTGAGGATCTGCTCAAGGCGCAAACTGTTGGTCTTGTGAACCTCAATGACTACCGCAAGAGACGCGCAGAGGCCATAGAGCTCAAGGAGCGAGGGAGTCCTTCCGTCAGCTCTGGCACTGACACACCAGGAGAAGGGTATAGTTCCTCACGTCAACATGTCATAATGCCCATGCTAATTTGCCAAGTACAGAGCATCGACATCAAAGCCGGTATTCAAGAAGAAGCGCAAGATAGTTGCCAAGGGCAAGTTGTCATTTGGAGTAGACGAATATGAAGAGACCGACTCAGCCGTGTCGAAAGCGCCCACACTACGCGAGAACACACCCGCCGATATGTCCGCCGTAAGCTCTGAGGCAGAAGGCAAGACTGTCAAGAAGAAGAAGAAGCTGGGTGCGAATACAAGCGTTGGCATGAAGCCGCGAGTCATGACGAAACCTGCTCTGCAGCGTGAAGCACAGCAGGCAGATCTTGCGCGACATGACTTCTTGAGAATGCGAGAAGGCGTGAAAGCCACGGAAGTCGCAATCCCGTTTGTATTCTATGACGGTACAAATGTCCTGGGAGGACTGTGTAGAGTGAAGAAGGGTGACCATATATGGCTGTTTCTTGACAAAGCTAGGAAAGTGGGTGCTGAGTTGGGGGTGGGTGGCGACAACAGTCGAAGGAATTGGGCCAGAGTCAGTGTAGACGACCTGATGCTTGTGAGAGGAGAGGTTATCGTCCCCCATGTAAGGCAATCCTACGATCATGCGTGTCGACACAACTAATGTGATTGCAGCACTACGAGTTTTATCACTTCCTGTTCAACAATGTCACAGGATTCAACGGCCCCATCTTCGATTGGTCTGCACAACCGACAAAGGCTACGCCGGTTATCAAGCCTGATGAGGAAGAAGCCAACATGGACGGATATGATCCGCTGAACCCAAAGAAGAACAAGGACAAGGAATCAAGCTTTCCAGACGAGGAGCTCGAGGGCTACTATGACGATCCAGCAGTGACAAAGGTTGTGGACCGACGATGGTACGAGAAGAACAAGCACATTTTCCCCGCGAGTGTGTGGGAGGAATATAGCTCTGATAAGACTTTCACAAAGGCTGAGCGCAAGGATGCCAAGGGCAATAGATTTTTCTTCTCTTGAAGGCGAGATCCCTCTTGAGACGCCAACGGATTCGATAGGGGTTGACTGCATCATGTACACCTGCAAGATGTAGTACCTTGAAAAGCGTGCTTGATGAACCATGCGCACTCATTGGCAAGCGAACGTTCAGCCAGAACGTGGGAACGGTTATTAGATTGCCCCGCATTGCAGCATGCATAACATTCTGCATCAGACGATAGAGTGGGAAGTTAGATAGCATCTTGCATACCGAGATCGACCTCCTAGCCAATGTCAAGCCCAAGCCACCATCCACGCTAGAATGTCTGCGTGATATTCAGGGTCTGAAGCGGTGTGACCCATCCCAGAACAAGTTTTGGCAGTCATGAACGAGATCCGCCATCGTTTCGCGGTCTAGAGAGGCTGAAAGGGTCGCGTGAGCATTTCCCTCTACTGGACCTTCCGACTGACGTGCAGCCAGCATAGCAAATTCGTGCTGGTACCTCCGCGGCTACTTTGTGCAACGAGTACGTCTCGACAATCTCGTGCGCATGATCGTCCTTGCATCCATCTTCACGCCCAGGTTCTGCATGAGCTTGCAGCTATCACCCTGCACAATATCGAAAGCGGACAGGACGGATAAAATTGTCGACCACAACATGGTTTTCGCCGCAACCAACCGCGGCTATCGTAACGCAAATCGTGGATCGGCTTGTCATGGCGACAGGCCTGCCGACGCGGTCTGAAAGAGTCTGCAAGCTTCTGAAGCTTTGACATGCTGAGCGGTGAATTGCAAGGATAGATATATAACGAGAGTGGTCCTGCTTGGCTTTCACAAAACAAAAAACATCTGTCGTCATCGGCGCCCGGACTTTGCGACTTTGTGCAGCTATCAACATCAACCCCATCCTTATCAGAAGCCGCAGATCTCAAGCACCACCACCACCACACTTCTTAGCGACTGACCACGCTCCCGTGTGCTTCCCCTTGCTTTAAGCTGCTACTGCTTTCACATTAGACAGTCCGTTTGACCATGTTGCAGGAACGGTCTGCACGAGCACTGTCTCATCCAATGAGATTGAGCAATTCGTGCACACCCTAAATTACCAGCATTCAACGCGTCAACTGCCTGGGCTTGGATAGTTCGCGCGACTTCACCGATCGTTGTTCAATCGCCTATTTCTTGCGACTCGTCTGCGCGCAAACGACACCGCTAAAGCCGTTGGGCTTTGCTCAAGTGCTCATTATCTTGATTTTGTGGCGACCAACAGCGATCAACCAACATGAAGTTTGGGCACGATTTACCGCGTAACCAAGTCCCAGAGTGGGCATCGTCTTACATCAACTACAAGGGCTTGAAGAAGCTCATTAAAACTGCTGCTGAGGCTTCAAAACATGGCTCAGATCCGGATCTTGCTGGTAGGTTGCAGTCACTACACGAGCATTTGAGTCTACAGCTAGACATACGTTGGTTAAGCGAAGTGACCCCTCGGTCATGCTGTTTAGCTGAGCAGTCTGGACTAGACATTGGGTAGGCAGGACTGGGCCTTACTAACATTGCTTTTTAGAGTTCTTCTTCTCGCTCGATCGTAACCTCGAAGACGTGGACACCTTCTACAACCGCAAGTACGCAGAGTATGCTCGTCGACTGAGGCTCCTGCAAAGTCGTTATGGACGAGTGGCACAAATGCCAGATGGCATCGATAAGGATGAGGCGCAGGACCTCATGGATGCACTCTTAGAGTTGCGCAGCCAACTGCGCAAGCTCCAGTGGTATGGTGAAGTCAATCGCAAAGGCTTCGTCAAGATCACGAAGAAGCTGGACAAGAAGATACCAACTGTGTGCACACAGGAGAGGTACTTGGTCTCACGAGTCAACCCAAAGCCGTTCACGCGCAACTTCTCGTTGAACCAGGACATGAAGACCGTCAATGAGTGGCTGTCTGGCTTGGGCGACATAAAGACCTTTGATGATAGCGGCTCCACATATTCTGCAGCATCTCTGGGACGGGTCCCTGGTCGCTCGCTGAACCTTCCTTCAGCCCTACTAGACGCTATGGAGGACGCGATTCGCAGCGATCGAGCCGAGGACGCTAGCCGTCTGCTCTCCGAGGCAGCCGTCAGCAACGAACCGACAAGTCCAGCTTTCCAGCAGGTTCTTCTTAATTTCCTGCAGCGCGCAATTTCACATCGAGCCAAGACGTGCATCTCAAGGCTTCTGCAAGACATTGCAACTCTGGATGAAGAGGACGATATTAACAAGCGCAATGTTATACATCGTCTTGTCATCAGCATCGGTCGCTCTAAGACCGGCGAGACACTTGACGGTGAGGCTCGTCTCCCACAGAGCTTGCTGGACGCGCGGAATTTTATAGTACCAGCCACGGCTCCAAACAGACAACCCCGTCCATGCACGACTACAGAAGAGGAGTCTACGATGCTTCTGAGCAAAAACGACGAATCTGTCCGACTACTTATCTACGTACTTGATCAGTTGCAGCCCCATCAACGTATAGCGCTACAGTCGCGCGATGCTTTTGGACGTCTGCCACTCCATTATGCTGCTGGTTACGGCTTCGTTGTGATCTGCCAAGTTGTCATCAAGCACATGCAGGACTGGGGTCAATTCAATGTCAGTCAAGGTATCGACGCGCAATACTGGCAAGACGATGAGGGCGACGCACCGCTTCATCTTAGCGTGAAAGAAGGCCATCCGCTAACCACCAAGGCACTACTTGAGGCTGAGAACTGGCGTGGGTCGAGCAAGGAGAAATTCACGTCAAGAAAGACCGTCTCGCAGTCAGGAGAAGCGCTGGCTCTGGCAACCAAGTCGAACTTCGTGACTATTGTCAAACTACTGGTGGACGCTGGAGTGGACGTCAACTATCAGAACAAGCAAGGAGAGACTGCCTTGCACATTGCCGCACAATATGGCTATGTTAAGTGTACCAAGGCCTTGCTGGAGGGCTCCAGCGTCAACAAGATTGACGTAAATATTTCTGAAAACACATTCGCATGGACTCCTTTGTTCAATGCTTGTGTTGACAACCACCTTCCAATTGTTGAGCTTCTGGCTGCTGCTGGAGCAGATCTGCAGCGATACGATAACTCTGGATGGACCGCCAAGGAACAAGCTGCACTTCGAGGCCATATGAAGATTGCGCACTACCTTGCAGAGCTCTGTCCTGCAATGGACTCACCACCACAAGCAACAGCAGACAATAGGATCGCTCAAGCTGGATCACCTCCTCAATCTTCTCTTGATGAAAAGACGTCCAAGAACATGGCGCGCGAAGGTGGTCAAGTATTGCAGAAGGTGCCGGAGCCTGTCAAGAGTTTTGGGCATCGATATCTATCAAATGAGACCATGATTTTGGTCAGCCTGGGCTCGATGGATATGCGGAAGAACGTACCAGCTGTTGCGCTTGATGACATTCCCATGGCTGATGCACACACCACCCAGCTCGATACCGCCCTGTCAGTTTTTGTCTCTGCTTCGGGCGCTACAGGCGAGACCTATCCAATCGACTTGCCAGTCCATGACATCGCCACAGAACCGATTACCTTCATGACTAAGGATGTCAGCAAGGTGCAGCTACTGTTCGACATCTGTCCGACTTATGCAGGGTCGAAAGACAGCATCGTTGGACGAGGCGTTGCCCTTCTTTCTACCATCAAGACCCACATCGGCTCGAAGCGTATTCCTTTACAAGGTGACGTGAAGGTTCCAGTTGTGGCAGCATCAACTTTACAGGTCATTGGCACCGTGAACTTCAACTTCCTGATCATCACGCCCTTCCAACATCCAAATATGTCCATCACAGAAGAACACACGTACTGGAAGAAGATGGCGTCGACTATGGTCATCGGTCATCGCGGTCTCGGAAAGAACACTGACAAGCAAAGGACATTGCAACTGGGTGAGAACACAATCCAATCCTTCATCTCTGCTGCGAACTTGGGAGCAGAGTACGTCGAGTTCGATGTGCAACTGACCAAGGATCTTGTACCCGTTATCTATCACGACTTCTTGGTCAGCGAGACGGGCATCGATGCTCCTGTACACACACTCACTTTGGACCAATTCCTTCATATTGGTGAAGGTCAGAAGCCACGATCATCACGCTCTGGCTCTCCTGGAAACGTCACTCCTGTCAACGGTGCTCTTGGTGGAGAGGAGCCACGTCCGAACCCCAAGAGGTTACGCTCTTACTCTGTGGATAATTCAACACAGCGCAACATTCACACCGAACGTCAAGACGAGCTTAAGGAACGTATGAAGTACACCCGCGATTACATAAAGAAAGGTTACAAGGGCAACAGTCGAGCGATCTCTATTGGATCTGACTTCACTACGCTTGAGCGGATGTTCAAGAGTAAGGACATCCCGGCATCTACTGGCTTCAACATTGAGATGAAGTACCCCATGCTTCACGAGTCTGAGGAGGAAGAGATGGACCAGTACGCAGTCGAGCTGAACTCCTTTGTCGACACGGTTCTGCAGGTCGTGTACGACCACTCAAACAAGCGTAGGATTGTGTTCTCTTCTTTCAACCCAGACATATGCCTCATGCTGTCTTTCAAGCAGCCGTCGATTCCAGTCCTGTTCCTCACCGATGCAGGCACATCGGACGTTGGAGACAAGCGAGCCGCTAGCTTACAGGAAGCGATTCGGTTCGCCAGTCGATGGAATCTGTTTGGTATCGTGAGCGCGGCGGACCCTCTCGTTATGTGCCCAAGGTTCATTAGGATGGTGAAGGAGAACGGACTGGTGTGCATGACTTACGGTGTGCTTAACAACGACCCGAAGAATGTCCGAGTAAGTACCACGATGTCGTTCCTGTCAAGCACACTTACTGACCATGACGCAGTTGCAAGAGAAGGAGGGCATCGATGCTGTCATCGTTGATAGCGTGCTTAGCATTCGACAAGGTCTCCAGGCGCCCGATGAGGCGAATGTCAATGGAACGAACGGTACAACGCTTCCGATCCATCCTCCACCTATTCCTGTCATCCAGGAAGGCAATGAAGGTGTACCGGCAGTCCAGCTCAGCGGGCAACCGCAGGTAGTATAGCCACGGAACTATCATTTGTTTGGGATAAGGGATTGGTCTCGATATTTTGCATCGCAGCGGCGTTCGCGAAGTCCTTCAACGGACTGTGGGCATTTGAAGGTATTTCTACTTAGGCTACGTCGCCCATGAAGCGGCTGTGTTCATCGCAATACAAGCCAATGCTCTCCATCTACTCACATTATGCCATCCACACAAAAGTGAGTCAAAACGTTGATAAGCTACATTCTACATGTTGCGTCCACTCTTGTACCGTTGAACTCTGCATTGTATAGAACCTCCCATTGAAAGATCTTATTAGAGTTAATCAGACGCGTTCAGCCATCATCTTCCGAATGACTGCAGCACCGCTCTCCTTCCATCCGTGCTTCTCCACAGTACTCCCGATCAACTCCCCATGCGCCTCGCTTCTAGGCAACAGTCTGACCTCGAAAGGCGTGGGTCTACCAATAACGCCGTGCTGGAACCCATGCGTAAGCTTGACCTCCTTCCCCTCATCATCAACACCAGGCTTGATGTCAAACACAGCAAGTGCCTGTGCCATAATGAGGTACAAGCTCGCATCAGCGAACAGATGTCCCGGACACCTCCTCCTCCCGAACCCGAACGTCACGTTCGTCGCATACGGCTCGTTATAAGGCTCCTCGAACCTCTCCGGCTTGAATGTCTCTGGGTCATGGTAAAAGGCTTCGTCGCGCGTGTACCACCATATTGTCGGCATTAGAACTGCATCCTTGGGAATGCGGTATCCGGCGATAGTGTCCTCTTTGTCAGTGCGGTGCGGTAGGCCCATGGGCGCTACTGGGTGCCAGCGTTGTGCTTCTTCGACGATAAGAGAGATGTAAGGGAGTTGGTCGCGGTCGGTGAATGTTGGCAGACGGGTTGGATTGGGCCCGAGGAGAGCGTCAAGCTCGGCATGGGCTTTGGCTTGGACGGTGGGGTGCATAGCCATGGCGAGGAAGAAGGATTGCATCGTGCTCACAGTGGTGTCGGCACCTGTTCTTCAAGTCAGCACCTGGATCGGTCACAAGAACATAGATCTCGTCTACCCCCAGTGTAAAGTGAGACTGCCGCCAATTTGACCGTAGAGATATCTGCTGGGCTCGGGCCACCTTTCACTTCGTCGTGCTGGGCGAGCGCTTTGGAGACGAAAGAGGGCTCATCGTTATTGTCTTGTGGAAGTTTGGCGTATTCGAAGGGGATGTTGATCACATCGATCATGGTCTGCTTCCATAGCTTTGCGGTCTGCTTCCAACCTGTACCCGGAAACCACTCTGGTAGGTACTGCAAGGCTGGTATAAGGTCCACTGCCCACTTGCCTGGAACAAATGCTTGGGAGAATTGTTCCATAACTTCATCGACCAGATCGACGAGAGGGTCGGCGCTATGAGGCTCGGTAGTGTATCCATACGTCGCTTTCAAGATTAACTCGGCTGCTTCTCTAATGGGTGTCAGCAAGCTCTGGGCACAATTCCTGAAGAAAGCTGTTACTCGCGTTTGCAAATTTTGAAGCAGGTTCCGACCATTGTCTTCGTTCGCTCGCCACAGAAATCGTCCGACGACACCTTCTTGAAGTGACCAGTACTTTGACACCAAGTTCTTCGTTCCAACCTGTTGAAAGACGTGCTTCCGCTGCCCTCTAAATGAAGCGTTATTTTGCTGAGCCCCCATGACGCCCTCCCAACCGCACGAGTTCCCGAAAGGCATGACTGGCCTTCCAGAGTGAATCGATGCTCGTTTGTCCATAAGTTCAGAAGCTATGTTTCTGTCGTGGATGATGACTATAGTCTGCCCGAGGACTGTGAGCGAGGTGATCGGACCGTACGCATCTTTGAACTTGAGCCAGTGGAGATACTCCTTTTCGCCGGATGGTGGTAAGTCTTTGACATTGCCAACCAGAGGTAAGCCCTTGGGGCCTGGAGGCAGGGGTAGTCTTTTTGTCCTGCGTTTCAAAACCAGCTCGTTGAGAACATACAGAGCAACCACAATTAACGACCATGAGACCAGAAGCGTGAAAGACATGTTGAGAGTGGAGGCAATAAGGGCTTGTGGTGAACCTTGTAATAATCTCACACTCATAGTTCAGGTTGAAGTGGGGTACTTATTTGTGATACTCACTGCCCCTGGTCGTCAGCATGTCCAGATGAGGCAGCCAGGACGGCCGGCAAGGGTGTACGAAGCTCGCAATATCACTCCGCAGCCATAGAGATGCTGCAGATTTGCCATCGTTAGCCAACTTTCCGTGTTGTCAGCGTGGCTAAATATGCAAGAAGTTCCGCCTTCTGTGCTGACGACTCAAGACTTATGTGAGACTACGACTCTCATCGGTTTGTCGAAGGACGTCATGCATCGATGCAGTGGCCTTTGGCTGTCTGATGGAGTTATCCCTCAGGTGTCCAAGTGTTGTTGTCAAGATCAATGGTGGCGGAAGGAAAGGCAAGGTTAGCGCCTTCTTTGTGCTGGATTTGGGGGGGGTGGAACCGCGCCTATGTGGGGAGCTCTCCTTCGACCTCACCTCACAGTTGTTTTCAACCTACGGACTCAGCTATGAATTTGTAACCTTGGCATTGATCTCGGTTCTTATCTCTTATTCGTCATGAGTTTGTACACGGAAGACCTGCTGACCGAGCTCAAGCAGTAAGGCCCTCAACCAATGCGGGGTAAATGCTTACACTGATACAACCAATAGGGCTCGAGATGCCACAACCAAAGCCAGAGAGGCGACCAAGAATGCCAAAAGAACTGGTGTAGAGCTAGAGGCAAAGTAGCTCGGTCTCAAAAACGATTCGTAGCATTTGCTGACAGTCAAAGGCTTCAAAGACTAAAGCAAGAGCACGATGACTGCAAGACTGCATTAAGAGCCACTCGAGCGTGCGTATATGTCCGACCTTAAGTGTGACTTTGCTGACTGGAAGAATCACAGAGAAAGACGCATACACGAACTATGCATAGATTATCTCAAGAAACTTCACGACGACATCCCTGTCTGCTTTACCGAGGGAACTTCGCGACCATGTGTACTCCTACCTATGGGATGATGAAGACATTGTACGTCAAACGAAGCGTTCTATCCGGGAGTGTGCCTGGAATTACAGGATGCCTGAGTTTTGCGCTCCACCGTACGTTCATCCGGGTCACGTAGGCCTGATCGTCGCGGAAGAGCTTGCCTTGAGCGTTTACAGGAAAGCTTTCGGCACAAAGCTTCTTGTCACTGTCAGCGCTGGATACATCCAGAATTTTCTGGCTGCGAACCCGTTGATAATTAATCTCAAACCTGCGGATTGCATCAGAAGCCTTAACATCGAGTAGTACCCGAATGAGTACTCCGACAAGGATGTTGCGCAGTCTTACCAGGACCTGTCGAACTACGAGTTCCCAGATCTTATCCCGGTTAAACTGATACTCAGCAAATTTTTGGGAGGCATTGAGGGCAGTTCAGAGACCACGTCAGTGCTGGCTGACCCACTAGGTGTCTTCAAGCTTGCATACGACGCGTTGATGAGAAGGCATTGCCCAGCACAATCGAACCGCTTTCCGGAAATGATGCCGAAGTGGATTTCTTCGCAAAGCCATCAACGGCGCAAGAGTGTCATATCAAGGTTCTACAGATGATGACCTAGCAGTTTTCAATCAGGCAGCCCTCAAGATGAGACTCAATCTATCCCTTCGATGCATTCTCAAGCACCTGAAGCAGTTATACATCAGCTCCCGTACTTTCTCAATTTCCACTGGTCACAAGGCGACGAACGAAACCTGCAATTCGTCTCGGAGCACAGTCCGGCCAGTTCTTGCGTAGCTACACACTTGCGACAGCAGATCTGCTTTTGCAAGCGGCAGATTGTATGAGCACCAAGGCACACTCAAGGCATCCCCATGCCGACGGCGATTTTTGTTGAAGCCGAAAACTGCATTTTGGCACCTTACGCTGGGGTGCAGCCCTATCCGCACGATGAGGACCGTTACACATTTTCATGTACGGCCTCATTCAGGCTAGTGTTGTGGATTTCTTCGCATGGTCCTCCGATATGGTAGGTATTCCTTGTCGCTACTCACGTCGTATCTTCACGACGAGCTCTGAACATCAAGTTGAGGAACATTGTCTAGTAAGGAGTCGTAAATGAACGCAACATGTGTCTATATAAACATCCTCGACTTGATAATGGTTCTCTCCAACCGCCCACACTCCCATCCTATACCTCCACAACATCCACTGACAACCTCCAGTTGAAGTAATAGGCTACGGAGGCCGCATCGGCGCAAACAAAGCAACCGACTCCCTTGAACCTTACATCATCCAATCCGTCTTCCTTCTCGTCCCGCCCTCGCTTTTCGCTGCATCCATCTACATGACACCCAGCCGCGTGATGCGCGGTCTCGGACCCGCTGCCGAACAATTTTCCATCATCCGCATCGATTGGCTCACCAAGACCTTCGTTATCGGCGACGTGTTCGCATTCCTCGTCCATTCCACCAGCGCAGGATACATGGCCGCGGGCACATCCCCGAAAACAGGCGAGATCATCGTCATCTTCGGCCTCATGGTCCAAATTACTTCCTTCGAACTCTTCGTTATGAGCGCGGTGCTGTTCCATAAGCGGTACAATGCTAGATTTGGTGCGAGGGGCAGCTTCTACTGGGAGAAGATCATGCTGATGTTGTATGTCACTTCGGCGTTGATCCTTGTTCGCTCCATCTTTCGTATCATTGAGTATGGGGCTGGCTCGGGTAGGTATCTGCTGAGAAATGAGTGGCCGTTGTACATCTTCGATGCGGTGCTTATGGTGGCTGTTACATTCGGGTGCCAAAAGTCTGTTCGCGACGGCTTTACCAACAGCCTCTGCTTATTTAAATAATATAGGATAAAGAAGTATAGAAGTGAATATTTCTTTCTAACTCTCTCTTAAATTTTAGCAATTAATCTTAAGTTTGTATAGAATTAGAGAAAGGGTAAAGAGAAACTAGTAATAAACCCCGCTTAATCTTCCTTTTTTCTTAGAGGATCTATCTTTGCTATCTTCTCTACTCTCTCTCTAGTCTTAGAAATAAGATAAAGGCCTTAGACCTCTAGTATATATTCTTCTACTAACTTTTTTCAACAAGTATAACTTTATAGCTCTGTGTTATTTAGAAAGATAGATATCTTAAAGTGAAAGAGGTGACTTTTGGTAAGGAAGTCCGCTAAGCGAACAAACTTTTGGCCTAGTACTGTATGATGGTGTTTTACGTTTGTTACCCGAATGATTTGCAGGCAAAGAGCGCATATACACCGGGTGCAATCAATATGAGCGCATGAGTTGAATGGGGGGGGGGGTTATTGTATCTTCCGATAGCAAGAGAAAGTAGAAAGTGTAATGATTCTGAGGCGGCGTTTTGGGTTAGATAGCAATTGTGCACCTTGTGAATCTGCACCGTCAGTAGCAAGGAATTCTATCGAAAAGCATTGATAGGACAAGATTGGGAGCTTGAGACGTCTCCGTATCGGTTCTGTTGTGATCTATTTTCTAGACATGTTCGCATTCAAAGTATCCGTGATCTACAAATGTGGAGGCACAAAAGGTCATGATTTCGCCGCCTTATTAGATAGACATCCCACTGATGATTCGCGCAAGCAACCTCGAACACAACGATTACTCAATTATGATTTTCTCCTTTGTTCGTTAGCCACTGTCAATATCGTCTATTATCTCTCCTGCCATTATGTCCTGAACATAGCAGTCCCCGACGAGCTCGTACCTTCTTTCGCTCGATGGTGTAAAAACCAACGGCGTCGTGACCCTCGATATGATACAGCAGACATCTCCAGCCCGAGTGACAGGGCCCGGTATAAGCCCCAGTCGGCCACGATCTGTAACGGCTAGACGCCGATCGCGGTTAGATACAAGTCCATGTTGCCAGGACTGCGCTTCTTCGCTTAGCTATGCAGTTCCTTCCACGCTGCATACGGTGAGAGGCGCTGCCAGAATCTATGCTTCAGAATCCGTTCCCTCGGCAGCCATGTCGATGGCGTGCCGATATATGGACCCGGTGTGCGTCAGAAACCCTGTAGTCAGGGTTATGAGGAAATCATCTCTTGGGGCAGTCGAAACGCTTGAAACACTTTCCCATAGACTGTCAGTGAACGGGCGTGCATTCGCGAGTATGTTCTTGTTGCGCAGTTGTGAGTGTATGTTGACTGCCTCCGCTTCGATCTCATCGGACATGCAAACAATTCTTTTCGAAAACAGATCCCGTAGTCTCGAGCAGTCTGTTTTTGTGATATCTTTACCGTGAAACTTTCTTTGCTTCCTCCTGCACTGTACCAATAATCTGAGTCCCCTATGACATTCATGGAGCGCTTGATGTCCCAACGTGGAATCCACGTGGGCGCCGTAGAATCCAAGAGGCTCGAAACAGACAGGTGTTTCACTCGAGCAAGCATGCACAGTCGCTCGTGACTGTGCCGTAGCAATGCGATTGTGACGTCAAGGAAACCTCGTCTTTTGAGTTCTCATAGCTTGGGCTAATCATTGCCTGGCCGTCATTACCCCTGGCGAGAGGACTTCCTAGGAATGCGAAGATGTGATCCTGAGGATCGGTGGTGGCCAGACGTGCGCCTATTGTAATGATATTGGTGAACGTGGAGTGCAACCACCTCTGCCCAGTCCGTTGCAAAGGTGGCAGTGAATCCCGTCATGACACTGGCGTTGCATATTTTGAGTAGATGTTGGTGAACAAGTCATTCAAGACTTGCATTTGTACAGTGTAGTTGGCTTTTGTGCCGAGGTGGTGCAGGTCGTCTCTCCAGCAGAGCCATATAGCGAACTCGAATATTTGTGCCGCATCAATTGTGTGATTACCCCACCAAACCTCACAGGATCTTGCGAGAGAGACCTCCTGAACAATCCAAACCCGACGGAACCAGCTCATCTCAAGAACCGCCCAGTTTGGACTCAGTGTTCAGGTCTGCAATGCTTTGGAAGAACCCTGTGCTCAGTTGCACATTACCAGGGTTCTCAATCCCGTCCAGTTAAGAGAACAGAGAATCAAGATATCTGTTGACTTCAACTATGAGCTGAAAGCAATGCTCGGCAGTGCTGTCAAGATCACGTTCAATCCATGCGAGAACTCGCTTTGCGTTTTCAAAGATCAGAGCCATCTGCCGTATCTGGGATCCTCGCTCTTTCAAATCAGTCTGATTGATGCAAATAGCGTCTGCCCAAAGCAGACCCTCTTGACTAGCATGCTGGAACGTCTGAAGCCCATCCGCAAGACAGAATGTAACAGTCACGTGGCTACCATTGCACCAAAGTCCGCTCCTGGTGCTTGGGTCACCCAAACATACAATACCACTTCGTAAGTGTCGATAGCCTCGTCGATTGCAGTGACTTCTAAATCACATACAATCCCAGCCTCGTGGGAGCCTGGGTATAGCTTGAGCAGCCGGGAATAGCCATTTGATGGAAGTGGTGTATATATTGTGGGTGAGGGTGGAGAGGGGGATGGAGCGTCAGTCAGTTATTGTGTTTGTACAAGGCGGTAAGGGTACTTGACAACGATAGGCTGAGCCTGACAAGGCTGAAGCTACTGAAGCTTTGCCTAGCCTCTTCGAGCATATGACGATTTAGTGCAGAAAAAGTAAGCATGAACCTGATAATGCTGATCTGTTTGGCTTTGTTTGTTTTCTCCTGCACAGGTGCATTAAGCATCGGTAACACCGTGGACGTTTGCAAAATGATGTGGATTGCATATTGAACAACATGTTCTAATCCGAGGCTTCCCGTTCGGTCAGCCTACTTAGGCGACGTATTGACAGATCATTACTTACTCACGAGTACGTAGGTAATCACTAGCAAACACCCGCTATCGTATGTCTCTGCCTTCCCCTTTCATCGCTTGAAGTTCAAGGCCCGGCGACCTCGACCTCGCTCAGAGTCCAAGTACGTGTTGTGTATACTATGACAGAGCGACAAATGGCACCACAGCGTAGTCTTGCATGAAATGTAGCACATTGCAGGACAATGATTCTTTTCTTCCCGCCCTTAGGCATCTCAAGTACTTATACCGTTTTGACGTATGTAGACCGGCGTGTCGACCTCAGAAGCAGGTGTAGAAGGTTCAGTCGTCGGTGTCGAGCTCCCCGAAGCTATACTCGAACCCGTAGTTGTCCAGCGTGCAAGGGATCCCGAGGTAGAAGACGTGCGGGAAAGAGCGTAAATGGACTCGTAATCCGGCGCAAACTCCCTCGAGGGCTGCCTCGGTGTGTATATTGGGAGTGGTTCTGCCTCCTCACCTTCCTCGAAAGACGGAGGTAACGACGATCGAGGAGCACGAGGAAGAATCTCAAGCGGAGTGCTGTGGCGCACCGTGAAATGCTGGCCCTCGAACTTGATGCCGACTGTGACACCCATCATGTACCGCCTTGTAATGGTGTACGTTTTGAAGGTGGGTACGCATTCGGCGTCGTTGACGAGGCTGAAGTTGGTGGTCAAACGAGCTGTTTTGTTGAATGGGAGGACTTTATTCATGTTGGTCTTTGCGATGCAGTTGACGTGTTTTGAGACAATGTCTTCCGGTTGTGTGAGGGTGTGGCCACACATTGTTGTCGAGTATGTTGAGATTGTGACGGATAGTGAGTCGATGATGCATTCTACCTGTGCCTCGTTCATACGATCCCGACTGTTCAACAGGGAGATCGAGAGTGGGATGTGTTGTCCGGGTGCGATCTTCTCTGGGTAGAAAATCGTAGGTAGAATGCTTGGCGGCTTATTTGATGACCGTCGTAAGACCTTATCGACCGTCGACCGAGTTTCACTTCTCCTAGAGGGTTTCCATATCTGGCCGTAGAGGACGCCGGTGGTCAGATTTGGCTCCCGAGGTAGGTTCTCGCGCGAGGTGGGCCGGTACGATAGCATTTGCTTCACCTTCCGTACGCCTTTCGATCCACCTAGTACTAGCCGTGCTTGAACGAAGTAGCATATTTGGGCTGCGCCTCCTGGCACACTGGTCTTGAGTTGGAAGGAAGGTGGCAGTGGATGTGGTTCTCGGAGGTAATGGGCACCGCGTGTGAGCCGCTTGTAGGATTGCATGGTGGCTTCCGGGAACGTAAACTCGAATGCCCATGAATACTTGTTTGGACTGAGAGTGGAGCGCGGTACAACCTCCCGCTCGTAGTTGAAGAAGCGTATCCGCTCCTCGAAATCCTTTCTCGCATGTGAATCGTTTGAAGGTCGTGTCGTTTTCGTAACGCAGCTGCCGGCGAAGACGAGCTTGAATGACTCGATGTGCTCCTGCTCTTCGGCTATGAATGCGACCCTGCCAGTGACCTTGTCACCTCGACGATACACTTTGTCGCTATCCCCATCGATCAGAATGCGAAGTGTCGGTACGGCCATGTTGGATGTTTGCTAGGCTGGAGATCAGCAGCGCAGGGACCGGTCTAAGATATAAAGATCCTAAGGTACGCCAGTGATTCGCCCAACGGTCAGGCACGCGGTATTCGGTCCTGTCCGGGCTGGGAGAACGTTTGCCGGGGTGGTAGGCAGCGCCAAGTAATGTGGGATTACTAGGCATGCAGTGAGAGAAGAGATACAGAAAGGTCAAAGAACACTAGATCCTGGAAAGAGGCTGAGCAGATAAGTAGTTGCTTATAACATTACCTCTGATTGCTTTTGGTTTAATCATCTTAACGATCTCCTGAGAACATAGTGAAGCCAGGGAACTGTCTAGGAGCAGGACTTGCAAACATGCATTACCCGGTACTGCTTAAGCTGCGTTGTACAAGTCATCGCGGCAGCTGTGCACGACCATGTTGTCGGTCCACTGCTGGCTCACACTCACAACGACGGGTTGGCGCTCCGCTCTAAATCCCTCTTACTAGCTGAGACGAGTCAATAGTCCGGACTGTGTCTTCGAGTTGGTGTTCTCCCGCCAAAGACGTGCTTTCTGGGGCAGCGGCCAAGGAAACGAGGTGGCCTTGGCCAAAGGTCTGGAGCAAGCCACCCTAGCACCCCAGGTTCACCCCGCGATGTGTGACAAGGCTGGTATCGACCGTTGCGGTGGGATTGCAAGTACCCATTCGTACCCACAAGTAATCCATGATCTTATTTCCCCATGTTTCATTGCTTCAAGAGCTGGTAAAAGTATTGACGTTGTAGCAACTGCTCTTGACCACCAGCTGAGCCCTGCCCTTTGTTGTTGGAGGGGTAACAAGCGGCGTTGAATGAGCCGCCTGCCATAACGGTGCCCAGGGCTACGGCTCGCTTCTAGAGAGGGACTGCATTGATGCATTTTCCAGTACCGCCTTGGCTGGCGCCCAAGATGTCCGCGCGGACCGACTCGCCAGAGAACAAACCGGTGGATGCGGAGGTCCACCGCGTATATCAGCTTGGCAGCCACTCCGCCATGAAGCTCGCGTCGAGCGCCATAGGGGGAAACAACAATGGGATGCCCACGCAAGAGCCGGTTGATGTTGGAGGTCAAGTCGGCCGTGGAGTGTGGAGAAACTGCGATCCACTCCGGAAGATCGTGAAGAGTGGGTCGAGCTTGGAGCACGTGGCTAGATATCGATTGCCGGTACATTGATAATGCATCCCACAAGCTGGAGCACAAAAGTCAAAGATTAGGTTCAAGTGTAGCTTGTTCTACTATCTATCATGGCAATGTTAAACCTCTCATAGATTTGACCTTCATGGTATAGACAACAGTAGGCCAATGCGACAGCTGCAAACCCCAAAGATATAATGCAATTTTCAACTTGCAAACAATACTTTCTCAGCAATCTGAGCATCTCTGTTTGAATTTCAAAGATGTCTAGAAGGTATGCAAATGTACGTTAATTACAGCCTGCACACGACTTCGCGACATGGAAGATCGCCAAGTGCCCGCGGCGCGACTTTCACGCGTCAGGGTCTAGCAATTGTCGGTGCACCGACACCATCACCAACACCTTCACATATGACCCCTCCCATAATTCTCTACCACCGGTGACGCGCCCACAACCCTCCACACATTCACAATGCCGCCCCGTAGAAGCAACCTACCCACAGTACCGGTCGAGGAGACAGAACCAGCAGCTACAGCAGCTCCAGTAACTGCATCACCCGTCGATGAGCCTACCGAAGCATCACCACCTTCACCGTTACCACAAAAAGTCTACAAAGAACCCAAGCCACCTAAGCCCCGAGAAGACGATACCTTGAGCGTCGAAGACCTCAATCTTCCCAAATCTATAGTCCAACGCCTCGCAAAAGGCGTACTACCACCCAACACCCAAATCCAGAAAGATGCACTCCTCGCCATGTCGAAAGGCGCAACAGTATTCGTCAACTACCTCACATCTGCGTACGTCATTTTCACTCCACACTCCAATCTCACAGAGACGCAATGCTAACGACGTTTATACAGCGCCGCAGAAGAAGCCCTCCGCAGCGGGCGCAAATCCGTAATGCCCTCAGACGTCTTCGCTGCGATGCGCGAACTAGAATTCGAATTCATGCTGCCGCGCCTCGAAGCCGAAGTGAACAAATTTACAAGCATACAAGCCGACAAGCGCAACACTTACCGCAAGAAGATCCGCGAGGAGAAGAGGGCGAAGAATGACCCGGACGGTGTCTCGGAGATCACAAATGGAGGGACAAGCTTCATGAGTGCCGGGCCTGCGGGGCTTGAGGACGAGGAGCCCAGGGCGAAGAAGGCGAGGTTGGATGGGGAGGTGGGCGAGGGGAGTGATGAGGAGGGTGTGGATGAGACGCAGGATGTTGAGGATGAGGAGGTGGAGGATGATGAGATTGTTGAGGATGAGGCGCCGGAGGAGGGTTTGACTGAGGATCCGCTTGAGGAGCGAGAGGAGAAGGAGGAAGAAGATGAGGTGGCAGATGGAGATGAGAGTGATTAGGTTTACCGACAGATAATTGGTGCGCTGTGAGCATGCATATACCGGCGTTTTTGGCTGAAGAGCTATGGAACAGTTTGAATCAGATGAAGCACCTCGAGGGCGCTTTGCACAAACTCAAGGGATCACAATGCGTGGAGATACAAGTCATTTCTCATCTTCATTTGTGCTCATAAAGCCGTGTATGCCTCTGCGTTTCGTTGCAGCGTATCTTCGAGGTCGTTGCACGAGCCCTCCTTCAAATCCTTGCGCATGAGGCCCAACCATCCTTAGATCGCGACTCTGCCTGTAGTGTTGCGGACGTTGTCGTAAGGATGCTTTGGCTGTGCTGGCAGTATCGCCGATCGTCGTTCAGTGGCTATTCTAGATGGTGGCGTGGCATCCTTCAGCGCTTGAACTTGGCTGGCACGCTCTCGTCCAGAGGGTCGCCGTAGCGAGCTGCGTCTGTCAGCAAATTCTCACGAAATCCAGTTCAAGGCTCACCCCTGATCTGCGACCCCTTGTCAATGATCTGATCCAGCGCCCTCATCTCGTCTTCCCTCGCCCTCTGGTTCTTCCACTCAAACCCTGGCTGATCCTCCGCCTTCGACCACTGATATCCAGTCTCAGGATCTGTGTGTGTCACCCCTGTATCGTTCGGGGTAGAAGCTGGGTTCAACGACAGAGGCCGCTTGCCGTTCTCGTTCACGTTGGAGGCGATTGTTGCTGTGAAGCTGTCGCCGCGGGGTAGGTTGACGGGGCCTTGCGAGTTGGGTGGTGAGAGCTCAGAGCCCGCGTTCAGGGCGTGTGAAGCTGCGTTGCGCGGCGTAGAGGGAAGTCCCTCGTCAGGGAACATCTCATCGTCGTCTGCGGCCATGTCTGGGGAGGAGTGCATGGTCGAGTCTTGGTCTGGATCTGGGGTTAGCAGGCGCACTCGTTTGGACATACTGGGCAGTGATGAGTTGAGAGAATAACGCGACTCTTACCAGACATATTGAAGGCTCTTGTGTGTTTGTGTGTATTCCTGATTGAGCGGCGGTGAAGGTGCGGTTATGTTTGTTCGCAGGAGGCAGCAAGTGTATGTCATAGCTCCAGTTGTAAGGGAAGCCGCGGCTCACTAGCCTTCCCGTGCTAAGCGGCAGTAGCGTCCGCTCGAATGCTCGATGTTCCATGCATGTGTGGCTCCGCATTTCTTCACACCCCTCCTTGTACAGAGGAAATCCTATGATCCAAGACGCTATATTCTTTCCAAGCGCTACCGAAAATAGCTTGCACGTCCCATAGTCTACTACAATGTCTGCAAAGAAGAGCGCACTTGCTGATGCATGGGACGACGACTGGGAATCACTTGCGGATGTACAGTTTCTCTACCTGCATACAATGACATATGCTCACATTTGGCAGAAAGAAGAAGCAAAGCCAGAAGGCACAAAGCCTGTCAAACTCTCCAAAGCCGAGCGAAGAGCACGACATGCTCAATTCAATCGCGAAATATGGGAGTCTGCGTTCGTCTACCCCACTCACCATTTTCCTTGAACATGGACAAAATTAACTGTGGTCGCAACAGCGAGAATCCAGAACCGATTTTCCTCCAAACGCACAACCCACCCGTGCAACCTTCCTTCAAGCCTGCCGTCACCGTCCTTGCGCGCAAACCTACACCCCAGGTGCTCTCTCGAAATGGTGGTATGGCTGGGCTGAGCCTCGAAGACGATGATGACAGTGAAGAGGAGCGACAGAAGAAGGCGGCAGCAGACTTTGAAGAGAGGAAGATTCGAGCAGCGAAAGAGCGCGCAGAGAAGGAGCGCAAGTACGCTGAAGCACGAGAACGCATATTTGGCTCACCAGCAGCCTCAGAAGAGTCGCGCAGCAACTCGCCGAGTAAGTCCACGCGTGGGAAGGGACGAGGACGAGGCGGAAGAGACAGCCAGCCTAGGTCGAGCAACGAGCAGTCACCTGCACGAGCGAGAGCGCCGAGTGGACGCCAACTGTTCGAACCGTCATATGCGCCCAAGCCCGGGTCGGTCTACATACAAAGGAAAGAAGATGGCGGCAGTCGCCCAGGTAGTCGTCCAGGCACACCAAGCCTGCAAGAGAAGCCTATCCGCGAACCCCGTGGGCCTGCAAGAGGTGGAGGTCGGGGCTTTGCAAGCAGAGGGAACCATGGCACCTTGTCTGGTCCATCATGAGACTGTCCAGGGCCACGCTAGAAGTTACGCCTGCAGTCGTATTGCTGTGAATGCATCTTATAGCCCACGGTCATAACTGCACTACGACCTGGTTGCATACTGGAGACTAGAGCTGCAGGGAGCAATCTCCAACTGGACAGGCGGCGAGCCAAATTCAGTGTCGAGTGATCAGCAGCAAAAGGGATGTGACATCGTCATAGTGTTGCGGCTAAACCGAAGATGTCAGGCAGGACACCTGCTTGCAACGCCAATCTCGACCATCGCGCAGATATGCGCGGGCATGCGTGTGTCAAGGAAAGGAAAAGGCGAGCAGGAGCCCAGACTTGAGGCCGAGGCATCATCTTGCAGTAGAGGAAGCACACCGGTTTGAGGAGACAGTAGTGGCCAGACGACAGAGCACGCTAGGAAAGATGACCCTGGTGTTGGGCTTGGGGCTGGCGACGACAGGAGTATCATTCTAAATCTGTGCAACATGCTACTCCTGTCGAAGAGATGTGTAGGTCAGAAGGCAAAGCTGGAGCTGAGGGAGACCTCGATACGGTGTTCGATATGATGACAGATGACTTAGATCATATACCATCAAGTGTTTCAACGGTCATAGTATCTTGGTCCCACAATCTCCACAATAGGCGTGTCCACAGCGAATGTAGGCTGATTTCACACGTTGTCGGTCTATCACCACATGAGGACTGCTCACGTCAGTGGTCTTCGGCCAGAGCGTCATAAATGTCGTTCTTGACTCGGAATATTGGTTACCCTATCTAGTATCATCGTTTAGGTCATTTTCATTCTCGTACAATCCTTCGTCCTCGGAGCCTTCGCCTTCATCAGAAGTTTCTTCGTTATTTGTCGTTCGGTCATCATCATCTTAATCATCCTCAAACTCAATTATTCCTGCGACCCAATCCGCTTCAGATTCTTCACTTTCATCAGACACCTGAGAGCTAGCAACCCTTATTGACGACTTTCGTCGTCAGCCAACGCGTCTTCTGGTATGAAGTCTTTAAAGCCGGTCCAGAGATCTTGGTACCTTTGGAACATGATATGAACACCATCGAGTAGTTGTTGCATCGGAAGTTCCTTTAGCCGATATGCCTGCAGCAACTCCAACCATTCTCTAGATTTCTCGTGACCGCATGTGGCTTTGACACGATTTACGTAGCTGACTGCATCGTTGAGCCCCATGGAATCTCTTGCTTGAGGGACGGCGACGGGATCTTCTAGAACTCTCGAAAGCGTGTTTGAAGCAGTAGTGGGCTGTACTACTAGATCAGCAGAAGCGGTGTCGTCCATGGACCATTTGACATTTCTAAACGACTTATATCCATGCGTGTCGTCCTCGCTTGACCTCCTCTTCTTCTTCCGTTCGTTATAAGTCTGGGTTGTATGGCTCGCATCATCGAATGTGCCCAGACATTCTGTTGCCTCAGCGAGCCTGTCGAGGGTGTCACATTGCTTCTTTGTCTGGTCGAACCAGACATTGCATCTAGAGCTGGGAAGGCTTCGGCAGAGGGCTTCGAACGCGTGAATTGCTTTGGAGATAGCCATACCATACATATCCGCCGCCCGGAAAGCACGACGCTTCTACAGACCCGCAGTGTGGCATGGGACATCTTCTATTTTTCAACTCTGGGGCAAGTACTACTATCGCCATAATTATCGAGGTACCAGGGGTTAATCGGGATGCTGCAGAGATCGTACGGGATCTGTCGTTCGTGTGACACAGTTCGTAGTTCCAGCAATGATGTCTTTCGATGCAATGCCCGATCTAAAGCGCTGACGAATGATCGTATCCAGCAAGTCGAAATCGTACTCGGACGGAACCGGAAACTTGTAGCCTAAAACATCTTCAACCACAAGAGGCGCTTGAAAATGTGTCCAGCGTGTATCAACTACTGTTAATAGGTCACGAATTTCGAGCACGACCCTGTAGATCTGTTGCGTGGAAACACTGGAGCATACCGTCAAAAAAGTATGACCGAAAGATGAAGCGTACGTACCAAACATTGGTGATCATCGGTCCAAAATGCTCCCACGACGTCTTTAGTTCCCCTACAACGAGACGGTGCAGATCACCAAGCATGGATTGTACGTTGCACAACGCTCGAGCTTGCGAAGACGCACTCTGCTTCATGTCCACAAGGATACCCTGCGTCGCAAAGAGTTGGTCACGGGCTTGTGAGCTGTGTGCGTCGGACGTCTTTTCGGCGATGTGCATAGGTTCGAGGCCATGCTCAGCGAGTAGTATGTTGACCGTCCCAGTGTGCACACTCAGATAAGTCTGAAGCCCTTTAACATCGTCCTTCTGTCCAAATGACCATTTGAGCTTGCTGGTGGTGGTCCTGGTAGTTCGAACGCGCGCCACCTACGGATTGCAGGCTGTTGATGATGTCGCCAACAAGCTTGCCGACTGCGATAAGATCGCCAACTGCGATCCCGAAGGACATGATAGAGGGTGCATGTTAGAGTGGAGACGAGGGACGAGGACTGCAGAGGCGCGAAGGGAAGAAGGCGTGTCATCCTGATGAAGTGGGCAAACGGAGAGCTGCAGAACACTGTTACCCGGCTCAGCCTTGCACCATAGCTTGAGGGGTGGTGTGCGGTCGAACACTGGACGCAGGAGCAGACCTGGAGCGCGGAAAGAGTGCCTGCATTATGCAACGAGGATCTGTTGCGTCAGTACTCCATGCTTATTTGCCTCACCCACCTCCAGAGCGCAACGCGGCACTGGTCTCGGATTCGGACATGGGCCTAATTCTTGATAGTAGAGGAGCAAATGTTTCCGAACATTTCCCTTCCAACCCTTGGAAACATGACATGGCTCGGTGGTCAGGTTGCTTTGTGAATCTTAGTGGAAGCTCAAGCAGGCATTATGCGAAGTATGCAAACGAAGATGCGCTCCAATTCCATGCAATATGATACAGCCAAATATACACAGCTCTTTCTGTCTTGCTCATGCCTTGATCGTGTAACGACTGGAGTCATCGGCCTGCACCACTTTCCCTGTCCTCTTCTGCTCCCAGAACTTCAATGCGGACATCCTCTCATTTTCTGCCTGCTTTTGCAATGCGACCTCCTCCTTCTGCAGCTCCTCCGGTGTAAGCTCTCTGCCTTCTCGCTTCTTCCGTACAAGGCTCTTCTCGATCAAAGGCTCCCTCTTCATCAGCAGCGCCTTGACCTGCTCTCGCAACGACTTGGCCTTCTGCCTCTTCTGCTCCATGGTCACGATTCCGTTGGCTTCGGCGGCTTGATCAATCTCTGACTTCTGTTGTCCTATACCCCACGCCTTTATGTCCTCTGGCAGCGCAGGCCATACGAAGGGCTGTTCCATCTCGACTGTCATGTATTTCTTCGAGTCGGGGCGGAACCAGTGGCGCGGCTGTTGTGTCGTGTCGCGAATAGGCATCTGCTTGACGTAGGATCGAATGTTGAAGCATTTGACGTTGTAGGCGTGGTAGAGGTAGTCGCGGAGATCATACTTGGAGAAGTCGAGCGGAACGAGGAAGCGCGCGTGGTATGGTGAGAGGCCGGGTGTGCGCACCATTGCGACTGTGAATTTGGGCCTGAGACCTAAAGTCAACACCGCTTTACGTATTGTACGAAGAGATGTGCGCGACATACAGGTAGATCTTTTTGCTGCCGAAAGCGATCAGCTTCTTCGAGATCGGTATCGCGTCCATGATGGGCTGTGTGGGTTGTGCGAGGATTCAGTAGCGGGAATCGGCTGCGTGACAGGGTTCGAGGCGAGAATTCAGGCGGCGAGTTGGCTGACAGCACCTGCACGGCGATGTGGAGCGTGATGGTTGATGTCCAGAAAATCGCGGAGGTGCGCAGAACTCCGCGTCTTGGCAGTTGAGGAACCTCGAGGTTCATCATAGACGTGCTCACACTTCACCCATCAACTCAGATTCGAAGACAATGCGCTTCCAAATGGCACAACAACTGCCAGACTCTGCAATGGCTGCAAGCTGATAACATAGGAGGTTACTTTGGCAGCCAATCTCCTTGTGATGCAACTATGGAAAGAAGCACGGTCGACGCGCGCCGTTTAGATCTATAAGGTACATTACACAATAGGAGATCAAGCTGTGGAGCTTTGAGTCGATACCTTCAAGTGCTTGTTTGGTCTGTCATGGATATTGGCTCCTGCTCTTCAATACACAGCTTTCCAAAGTAAGAAGTGCTTAGGCCATGTATGCAGCTTGCCCTGACGCAGTTTGCCTATCACTTGTCTCTCATTCTGCCACATCTCGTTGTGCGCGTACTGCTCTGCACTCCCTTGGATAACGCTAGACTTCCCTGTGTGTCAGCGATGTCTTTTCCTGCTGCCATCTCGGGTTGCGTTGTCACATACGACCTCTTATAAGCCTGAAATCGCGACCTCAAGCTCGACTGGAGCTCCTGGAAGCGAAAGCGGACATTGTCCCTGTCGCTCTACGAGGTACTGCTGCCGGCGCTCTTGCCAAACTCACGTTCACCTCGACTTCACCACAGCTTCTTCTTCTTCCTGATCGCCTCTCACCCCAACGAAACCCAAACACCTCTTCAGAACTACACGACCAGCAACTACCACCCGAAAGCATACCGCTGGATAGAGCGCATCGCCAGCCATGGACCGGTTCCGTTCGTTCACTTGGCCAGACGGCATCGCGGAGTCCGACCTCAAGCAGAAGAAGGTCAGCCAAATAATTCCCGTCCATGCAGAGTATCGACGCACAACGCACAGGAGAGAGGGCGCTACACTCATCAACAGCGTCTACAAGGATACAGGCTGCATTGTAGTGGCACACTGGGATCAGTCCACAATCAAGCGCTTTGATGTGTTTGTAGGTGCAGGGTCGAAGAGCGCTACGGCTGCTATCAACAAGTGGATTGCTCGAGGTGATGAAAAGAGCACGGATGCGGCAGCGTGGGCGAAAACGCCTGCCTTCAATCACGCGCAGTGGTATCAAGAAGAACTCGAGCGACAAGAAGAAGAGAGGATGGAATACTTCCTGGGTCCGGAACCGGAATCGCAGGAGGGTGAGCCTGTACGGGTGAAGGTAGGCAGTTACTGAGCTGACTCGAACATTCGCAGCTGACAAGCATCTGCAGATAACCATGAGCTGGCCCGAAGATCTGTTCAGCCATGAGGTCACGCCCCGAGTTGCGTTTGGCAACGAGCTGCAAGCTCTAAACGACATCAAGAAGCGGGATGGGGTTTGGATGACACTCCTACCGGACCACAGTGTACAGATCTCCGGTTTTGACATCATCAACGTCGAAGCGGCCGAGGGTCATTACAAAACTATGGTTGAGAGGATACGGACTGAAAAATGTAGTCTCCAACAAGCGACGAACATGGTCCTTGACGAGCGAGAAGGCATTGACGTCGTACTTCTTCGAGCCGAGAGTTGGTGGCCGAACCGCTTCGACACAGTAATCCCACGCCTGTTACCTTCTCCCATAATGGACCAGCCTGGGAGCTTTCAAGAAGACGGCCTGCACGACACTCAGCTGGTAGAGATCCGGGACCCTATCAAGCGTGCGCTCGAAGCAGTGAGCTACGAGAGGGGCTCCTATGACTTCGTCGTACGTCTCGGTTGTATCGCTCTCGACTCGAAGAAGATAGGAGAGGATCAGGTTGGTAAGAAACATGGCAAGGAGAAGTTTATCAAGTCAATCAACGGCAAGGTTGACCTTGCATGCAAGAAATGGTTCGTAAGCCGCCCCTCAGCCCAACCTTTGGCTAACATCACAGGCTTCTCGATAACGTGCTTGGAACGCAACTGTATCACCGTCTCGTCAAATCAAACGACTTTCTCGAGCCTATCAAATCTGCTGGCTATTGGGGTACCATACCAGGTAGCTTGGAGAAGACTCGTCCGACTTTGCGTGGAACCTGGATCTTTCGTGATCCCAACAATGCCCAGAAGCAAGCCCTACCGCCCACTCGTAACGTTGGCAGACCAGCACCCATGCAGCAGACGCCGTCCCCAGCTGCAATCAGCACTCCGAGCACCCTAATCGTAGTTCAGATTGATTGGACAGACGATGGTGAAGGCTCGTACGACAAGACCGCCACAAAGTACTACAGACTTGAGCCAGGCAAATGCGGTGCGAAGGTGAACATGGATGTCAACTTGTTGGAGTTGGGAGAGTAGGTCCTCCATGGTATTGTTGACTATTGAAACCAACTAATGATGACTAGGTCAAGGGCATGGTCTTTTGCCTTAGAGTCAATGACTCCGATATCGCGGTCAACTGTGCCTCCTGTACTCACAGGCTTCGCGCACCGAACAGTCATGACACCAGGCTATGATGTGGCTTCAACCCAGAGCTTCGCCCGGTGGGACCAAAGCCCTAGTGTCAAGGCTTTGATGCTGCATGGGTGTTTGGATAAGGTTTACTCGTTTGGTGTCCAAAAAACATGTTACAAGGTCGAGCTCACGGCAATGTGGTACCCTGGACAGTCTTTGCCATGCTGGGGACTCGCCGTACGTCATACCGAATGGGCCACCCATCTCGCTGAGCTCGAGCGACTGCAGACTGGCCATCAAGCTAACTGGAGCGATACTATTGCAACCTTCCTACCGGATGATGGAGGCTCCTCAATCAGGCTGGAAGATGACGATTTCGGTGCCGGTAATTTGGACCTCGACGGTGATGCAGAGAGATTGCCACGAGTTCCATCTCACGAAGGCATCCGCACCTTGACTAACATACTGCTGCGTCTTTCCGAGCTCGTCAGCTCGGTGACGCTGCGTCAAGGAGGCATTCCAATCTGATCTTGATCCTGATCCTCGACGGCTCCACCGCAAGGCTTCAGCAAGGAACGACTGAAGGATGAAGGTACCATCTAATAGTCTGCAAAGCGTTGAGTCCCTGCCGGGTACGATGAGTTGGGCCAAAAGCTAAGGAGTGAATCGATACCGAGCGAAGATTATCAATGGCGCATTCGCTCGTACTCTCTAAGAAGTTCACCGTCTCAATCACACCCCCAGGGCAAGCTACAAGGTGCCAATGGTGAAACTCTGGAAAGATGATCCCTCTCTCATTGACAAAGAACTATCTTCGTCTGCCTTCGATGCCGCGGTGTTCGACCTGGCGGCTGATGTGCGACATGTCTTGACTTTACGCAGGCTGCACAGCCCTCATGATCTTGCTCTTTTGCTTTCCCTCGATGCCTTATCCACTCTTGCCCTTGCTCTCCTGTTCCTGCGCATTCATGACCTTCAATCTTATGACCTCCTCAACCACCCTGACATTTTGCGCCTTCGAGTTAACGACACCCTCCAGATCCTTCAAGCTGTCCTGAAGATCCTTGACCTTCCTCTCATAGAAGTCTTTAGCGCCAGGAATGTCCTTCTCTACGAAAAAGCCGGTGCCCACATCGACCAGGACATGCTCGTGATCCGTCAACTTTCCAGGCACGTAAAGTGAGCTCGTGAGCGGGACGAGAAGCGTCTTTTCGGCAGTGGAAGAAGACAGGCCGGTCGCAATAGATGCCAGGCAGTCGCGGAACTTTGCTTGTGCGGTACGCAGCGATTGGAAGGAGGTGGTCAGGTGCTCGAGTTCGCGGTCGAGTTGGGTTTTCAATTCTTGGAGTTGCGGGACGGGGAGCTGTGTCACATCGACTGCGGTATGTTAGAGCCACCTTCACAGACAGCGTGCTAGACATACTCTGGCCAGAGCCTGGCTGTCCCTGTTTTGAGGCCATCTTGTATTGCGTAGAGCCCTCGGTGCTGCCAATTGACGTGGTGTTTGGTATGGCAGCTTTTGGCGGGGCTGCCCTGCAATGTGGGGAACGCCTACACGTGCTCACGCGCTTCCATCGAGCTTCTCGAATTGAGCATCGTCATACCTAACAGCACTGTCTCATGTCGAGATTTTGTCGCATACTGCTCAGAGTACCGTATGTACGCTGCTACTCAACGCATGCGCGCTTCGTCCAAGCACAATGCCGCGAACTCACCGTCAACAATGACATCAAGGGCTTCGATGTGAACGAGCCCGCGGTGTTTAGAAACAACTTTAGTAGCCTGCCTGCCATATCGAAATGGTTCATACCTTCCACAACTGATGGAGCCTCATACGAGCTCAGTGCCTCTTACCTAGAGCAACATGGCGCCTCCACCGTTCCCCTTGAGCTCACGCGCTCCGCTCCAAATGAACCGTCAACGTTCGAACGCTTCGAAACTCCCCTTTCGCTCCTTCTTGCACACATGACCGGCCCTCCTACACCAGATCTCCGTATATACCTTGCGCAGCACTCCCTCGCCGACCTACCGGCCCCTCTGCAGGCCGACCTACCCACGCCTACACTCCTGACCAAGCTCGGTCGCGGCGACATCTACGCCTCAAGCCTGTGGATGGGAAGACCGCCGACGCGTACACCACTACATCGCGATCCCAATCCCAATCTGTTCGTACAACTGGCCGGGCAGAAGGTCGTTAGGCTGATGAGGCCGAAGATTGGACGTGGAGTGTACGAGAGGGCACGGCTGAGGGCTGGTGGAGGTGGTAGGGCAAACATGAGGGGCGAGGAGATGATGGTTGGAGACGAGATGAAGGCTCTTGAGGAGGCTGTATGGGATGGCCAAGATGAAGCTATAGAAGGTGTCGAGGCTCAGTTGTCAGCTGGAGATGGACTCTACATTCCACTTGGCTGGTGGCATGCTGTGCGAGGGATTGGATCGGGTGCGAATGCTTCAGTAAGTGAAGATATATGCATCGGCAGAGCTGAGCTAACATGATGTAGGTCAATTGGTGGTTTCGATGATGCACTTTACATCATTAGACCAATCTTTAATCCTTCTCTTCACGTTCTTAGCAGCGTCGATACACCCTACTAGCAAGGCAGCATGAGCTATTAGAGCTGAAGGAAGTCACGTCGCACCGCTTCTGCAAGACGGGTCGAGCCAACGAAACTGGAGGCAGCCACGTACCACTGCCACTTCCAACGAGTGCTTACACAGCAAATGCAGAACAGCCACCTGCGTGCTGTCACTGCGCAACGGGGATTCGCGACTCAATATCGACACACGTTGCCTCATTCGATCGAATTCAAGCGCAACAAAGCAGGGCACCGACTACTTCCCACTCGTGTGACCGTCATGCCCCAAACTTGATACTGCCGAGCCCTAGTACCAACAAGCAAGTACGTTGTAAGTGATAGGCCCAGAAGGCACCTGCACTTCGTCGCAGATTCAACACCAGATCTTACTGCTCGCTCCGGCTTCCTTATCCGTCAATCATGGAAACAAGCACGAGGACAAGAATCATCCGATGCGAACTCCACGTGGAGCGAAGCAGGCTTGCCCTAGGCCTAAGGTTATCAGCAGCAACAACCTTTGCAGGGATAAGGATAGGGCACGAAAAACTCAACACGGCACGCGCACTCACGCCCTCACGTGCCAGCAATTGACACGTCACGATGAGAAAGTTTCTGCCCCCGGGGATCTTTCCCGCCAAATCATAATCTTTTTGAAAGGAGATTATCAATGTCTCAACAGGGCGCAAGTCACTGTCTCCATCGAGTATGGTGTTGTCGCATGTATCTTTACCTTCACTGCTGGTATCTTGGTACGGGACGCGGTACGGCACGGCTGCCTTCACCTACGTTTCTGCGTGCTCCTGCATCCAGACCCTCTCCCCACCAGCCCGAAACCAAGTGTTGAACACTGTAATTACCATATCCTCGATACATGTACAAGCCCACATAATCTCCAAGCGAACATACGAGGCTGACGCTAGCATGCGCTCAAGCTGTTGTTGGCCGGTATTCGACTTCGAAAAACGAAGAATCATTGGCTCCACGCTACAGATATATTTGCAATTTCCATCATCTTGATTCGTGAACAAGTCTAGGATTGCCTCCTCGAAGCAATGCCCTGCGGTTATCATATCTCTTGACATCCGGACAAAATGCAACGGGAAGTGGGTGTCTGAGCCGTTTTGCATTGCAACACGAGCGGGATTGCCATTTCAATGGTTGGGGGACGAGCAGTTGTCTGATTGGCCCGGAAGCAGCCGAGCGCATCCAACCCCTCACTGAATCTCCAAACTCTGATCGACATGCGAGATCTGAGCTACCGGACCTGCCGATTCGAGGTCGCATCGATATCCTTGCCTGCTCCTCTCCATAAGCGCAGTGGCGGCCCCCTCAGTGACACTTCATGATCAGCTTGAAAGATGCCGCAGTCTGGCATTGGCTCATCCTCCTTCTCCCCTCTTATTCACAGACTTGATCGTGGCGCAAGTCTCCACCCATCCATGATTCCGCTCATTTCAGCACCGTGGCTAAGTTCAACTAGTTTCGTGACTAAACCCAGTGCCACGATGATGATGTAAGAGCCACGTTTGGGTTTTGGGGAAGAAGCACAAGGTTTGAGCACTCTGCGCTGAGTTGTGCGCACCGTGCCCTGCAATAAGACTGTCCCCGGGGACCGCAGAGCCGGGTTGAACTGAAGGCCTACTTGAGGCCGAGGTTGAGACCTTGTGATGACGCGCAGGACAAGACTGTGAGATCGGTCGCATGTCGATGGTGAACCTCAGATAGGCCGTGCAAAGATATGGCTGTGAAAGCGAAACGATTGGTATTAATATTACGGGAAAGGCCAGGAAACCCTCCTATGCTCTCCCAAGACTCTACTTCACCATTCCATGCATCATCATCCACAATCCATCAACATCTCTCATCTCCATGACTCGTATTTCCTCTATGTGCCCTACCAACTGCCCACCTACATGCAAACAAACACGAACGCCACTGCATGAACCATACGAGATAATTGGAAATGGGGAATCTTGTGCAAAACCGGGTATTCCAACTGTACCGCCAATGAAACGGATGGGGGCTAACTATGTATTGAAACGACAAAATCAATCTGTAGTTGAAGAAGAAAAATGGGGGTGAATAAAGCGCCGACGATGCAGAAACCCCAGGCCTATCGATATACCCCGCAATTCCATGCAATGTAAACATGCACTGGGACACCGAAAAATGGTTCGCGCATGGCGAGGAGAGAGATCAGACGAGAACCCATCGCAATGTGTCATGCCATGTTGATCATGCTGCAAATGATATCCATTACGGCATTGTGGTCGTACTTCGTCCAGGAACGGAGTAATTGTTCGTTACCGAAAGCGTGCGATGCGTATGATATGGAGTGGAGTGTTCTAATACTGGCTAGAAATGCTGATAATGATGATCTGAAGGCAGGTGGCACCACGCTCGGCGGATCTATTCAAGCCAGGATGAGCTTGAAAATGGAGAGGAGCTTCGAGGCCTGTCGCGGTTTAACAGTCGTGGCTTGGTCGATCCGTGTACATGTGTGGTCCGTGTCGCCTATTTGGCATTCTTCGGTGATCGCACCCAGTGCTCTGCATCTGCGTGATGGCCTTGAGACCTGAAGCTGCTCTCTTGGGGTGGCTGCAGTCCATGTTCTCTGCACAGCAGACAACTGCTGCTGGGTTATTGTTCGGTTTGGCGAACCCCCTAGTATGATGGCCATCCTTGTTGCGACTGCGGTTGGCTCATACCGTACATGCTGGGCTGCTGGCCAGCACCACTCTGATGTTGCATGAACTGATGAGGGCTAGGGCTAGGCTGGTAAGGGTTCTGATCCATGCTAGGAAATCCGGTACCTCCCATAGCGTTCATCGTCTGGTATTGCTGGATTGGAGTACCGTGCATCGACCCGCTGCTTTGCGCGTGATGCATCTGCGGCGAAGCGTGCATGGGAGACTGCTGCGGGTGCGGCGACTGCTGTGGCGGCCTTTGAGCGTACTGCTGCATGTTGTGCTGCTGAGACAATGGCGACGGCTGAGGTGGGCCACCTTGCCACATGTGGGAAGGAGCGTAACCCTGACCTGGATTCTGAACGCCAGGAAGCATACCACTTGGGCCCATCCCTGGTGACATACCCTGTGGAAGACCTAGGCTTGGTGGACGACGGTGCATCTGGTTTGGCAGAGGGGTGTGCTGCTGCGCCATGGGTGCGGGGACCATGTTGTTCTGTGGCATAGATTGCGGACGGTAAGACTGCACACCCATGCCTTGGCTTGGTCTTTGTGGCGTCTGAGCTGTCATGCCATACTGGTTGCCAGGTATGCTAACGCTGGTAGAGGGCATGCGTGGTGACTGCATGGCTTGCGAGACTTGCGGCACCTGTCCACCATCTGCAGTTGTCGGACGCTCTGACTGCGCGGGTGGCTCGTGTGGTCGGTTCCATAGGTCGTCCAGGTACTGCTTGCGGTTCTTACGCGATACCTCGAACTGCTTGTTAATCTCAGCTGTCTGCGCAGCTTGGTTCAGAATCTCGCCTGAAGGAGACGGCCTTGTAACGTCCACGTACGGCGCACCGGCAAGTTCGTGACGTGGTCGTTGCACGCTGCTGTAGTCTCGGGGCTGTAAATCAGTCGTGGTTCGCTGGTTGTATGGCTCCAAGCCGCCGGTGGGCATGCTCCCTGGTGCTGGCGTCAGGCCACCAAAGGGCTGCAGAGGGTTCGATGCAGCACCAAGATAGTCGGCGTTCGCACCTGGGAAAGCTCCTGGGTGGGCGAAGGCCATGGCGTTGGCATGGTTGGCTTCAGCGGCCGCTGCTTCTCTCGCCTTTGCTGCCCCTGGCCGCTTCTCTCCTGCCGCGTCCTCTTCCGTGAAACCCTGCTTACGGGCCTTACTTTCCCAGTAGTCGTCTCGTACTCTTCTTCCGTTCACAATCAGCCTACTTCCAAACTGCCTGAACATGGATCTCGCCGTCACTATGGCGATCTGTCGAGAGCGGTACGAGTAGGGCAGGATCTCCTGGTGAATCAGATCGTCCTTTTCTGCTTGAGTGGCGATGATCTTGTATAAGGACCTGTTCTTGTTGAAAAGCAGGTACGAGTCGCGATAGCCGAGAACACGCGCGCACTCGGTCGCCAGCATAAACAGCTTGTCGCCACGATTAGGGACGAAGAAGGTGCGGCAGCGGTACTCGCGGTTCTCGAGGGGATGGCCAGTCTGCGTGACTTTTCGTTCTCCAGCTTCATCAATTTCGCGCGGTATATATTCGTCGCCCTCGGGATTCAGCTGGTCCGTGGTGTGATCGCGCACGGTCGGCAGCGCTTTGATGACCGCAGGCTTGGTGGGTGTTGATTTGGCGGAGGGCGATGCCTGCGTTGGTGAGGTCTGGGGCAGCGGCGACGTCTGCAGCTGCGGTGTCTGCACTGGCGGGGCTATGCCGACGTGCGTGGGCGTGGGTGGAGGCAGCGATCCACGGGTCGGACTACCAGCAAACGCGGCCTTTGCTGACTTCGGTGGGCGACCGCGCTTTCGTGGTTTCTCGCTCTCGTCTGCATCAGCCGGGTCGCCATGCTGCGCGTCGCCGTAGCTATTCTCTGGCGAGCGGCTGCGCTTCAGGCCTCGCGATTGTTGCTGTGCGACACCCTGCGGGTCAGCGAGGACTCCTAGAGGTCGTGTTAGCGACTGCATCGATGGCTATACAAGAGGGCGCGGCGGATGTAACGCGCGCCGGTGACAGTGACAACAGTCGCGTCGTCGTACCTGCAGAGTTGAGGGCAGACGGGTCAATGGTCCCCTGGAGGTCCATGATGCCGTTCCCAATGCTACCATTTGACATGGTATGGGCGGGATGCACTGAGTACATTCCAAGGCGGCGCAAGAGCAACCGAGCGCGCGGGCGGTGCGGAAGGAGCTCTCAGGACGAAGCCCTTAATTGGCGCACTCTGGGGCGCGTGCTGGGGCGCGCAAGGCTGGCGCAGTGACGGCTCGCGACAGGCGGGTGCTGCGGGACGATGGGCATAGGTGGGTGGTCGTGGTGTTTAGGTTGGTGTCGTGGTGGATGCGCCTGCACGTTCCCGAGGAAAGAGCGAGCAGCCAAGACAGAAGGAACCACAGAGCACGGGCAGGATCAGCTAGCAGAGACACCTCGAACCGCAGTTCGTGCGCGCAGGCCAGGCGTGCTGGGAAGGAACAGCGGCGGCAGCCAGTCGGTGGAGGGCAGGCAGTCCACACAGCAGGCGTGTCAGTGCAAGAAGGCTGCGAATGCAAGGTGCTGGGTGTGTGCGGCGGCAGCTAGGCAGGTAAAGGCAGACCTCTGGGCGGGTACGACGATTGATATGACGAATCGCGGGTGGATCGCCGCCAGTACGCGAGGCAGGTCTTGTCCGCAGAAGGCACGGGAGCCAGCAGGCAAGCGAGTGGACGAGTAATGCGCAGAGATGGTAAGACGAATAGAGTGCCCGAGCCCTCTTGACACTATAAAGCACCTGGCGATGCTGCCGTTCGGTGCGCCGATTCATGCAGCCACGTGAGCGCAGGCAATGCACGACGGGCGCCCAGGATGGGTATGCTGCTTGCCGCTGTAAGGGTTTGGACTGGGTTGCGGTCCTCGACTGGGATGGCAGGCTTTGGCAGCGCGCGCAGTGAACGTCCCAGCAAGGTGATAACTTGCCTAATCCACGACTACAGCACCCACCAAGAACAGGCAAGCAGCCCCAGTGCGGCCCGGCCTGGTGTGGACGCAGCTGTTCACTCCGGAGAAGCTGGAGAAGCGCTTGGAGGTTTGCAATCGGGCGCTTTTAGAGCAGTCAGTGTGAGCTGTTAAGTTAGCCGGCCGACGTGCATTCATTCATTGACTCGAGATCAAGCATCACCGCGCTGGGGGCGCTGCGGCGTGATGATACTGAGCGCTGCCCCGCGGCGGGAGCGAGCAGGCTTGAGGCAGCGGCTTGAGCGCGTCGCCGTGAAAAAGCCACAATCTCCACTTCTCCCTCGAACCCTCTTCCATGTTCTTACATGTCTAATGTCTCTCGTGGGCGGATCACTTGGAGCGCCTGCAGCATCGATATCAACACTAAGAACCGTCCGCAATTGCAACCGCTAACTTGGATCTGATATTTGGTCCACTCTGCCAAGGAAGGCGTGGGCCGGCATGAACCAAACACCCCCTCTTCGACAATCCTCCTCACCTTCCTAGCCACCTTGCCCGTCTGAGCTGCCTATCGCGGATGTCAACACGGAAAGGGCGACGAGGTGCAGCCTTCACGAGCAGTTTCGCCCGTCCTCCACCAGTCACAAGCACCATAGCTGCTGATTGAGCAAGGCGGTCATGTCAGCAGGCTGCCTATCGAATCATTGATTATTAGCTTCCAAGCCCTGCAGCTGCCCAAGACAGACAGAATTGGGTCGTGCATAAGCGGCCGTCGTCATGCATTCACGAATTCCAATTCTATCAATCCGTCCCGTATCGTCTGATGACTCCTACCGCGCCCGCAACAGAAGAGCTGCCCGCTTATGCTTGCCGCAGCAGCCGGAAGAGGCAGTATCGGTTATTACATGTGGCCCTGATAGAACGCCCTAGGCTCGACTGGATAGTGCATAGCGCAAGACTGTTTCTTACTCGTATCGACCGCGGTCCGTCTTGGGAGCTGCGCTAATCGGCGAGCACACAATTCACTTCTCACTAGGACGTCTGCTAGGCGTCTCGAAACCCGTCGCAGCGCTCAAGTTCAGCCGGTTACCGATCCTCTGTCAGCTTGTGGCAGATGCAGTTCCGTCGCTCCGGAGTCGTGTCCCTACTGTCTGGCTAGGGTAACCAGTGAAGACGCCGGTTCGCAATGCTGTCGAGTGATGGAATCCGTGTGGACAGAAGGTTTGGTCAGAGTTGACGATCCGTTCCACAAGTACGCCCCGCTCTCCGTCGACAAGGGCGGACATCGATACCCTTGACTTGCCCGTGCTGCCATCGATCTCCCCGTCATACCTTGCCTGTGGCTCGCATCCCTTCCGTAGCTCGCGCCACTGTACCCCTAGCGGCCTTTGAAACGCCATGGCCCGTCTGTCGCTTTTTGACGTTTGTCTGTGCGTCTATGGACGACATGACTTTCAGAAAAAGCAAAGAATCAGTTTCTCCGTGCCCGTTGTTGAGATGTGGAGAAATATGTTCCTTTTGTTCGAACGAGTTCGCATGGTTGCGCTTACCGGAGATCGTAGTCTATTGCCATGGATGACATCAAGTACGAAGCTTCGCCATCTCTCAGGCACTTATGGCGCGTCTTTTCCTTTTGACGCGTCCGCCCAAGGCTGTGTAACCGTGTTTGAACATGTCTCAGGGTCAAGACCTGTCAGATGCCTCTTCGGTGCGTTCGGTAACCGTTTAGAACCAACCGAAAATAAACGATTCACGTTTGACTTTGTGTCTACGAGACATGATCAAAAGAAATATATCGGCCCCACTGTTTACAAACGATCAAGTGTTCTGAGCATCGGAAATACTCCTCTGCGAAGAAAGATGATGGACCATTGTCCCAAGCTCCTTCATGCGAAGTCAAACCACTGATCTTTGCCTGTGCTTGGTGAACGCATCTGAGAAGTTGGAGTCGATCTCTTTCAGGATGTCGTTGACGAGCACCCTGATACTCCAACACGAGATAGCATGAGACAGCGGGGAAGTCGTGTCCGTTTCCAAGAGCGTTTCCAGAAGAACCTAGAACGATAATGCGTTTGTTTATTTGCGCCATTTTTCTTGCTCTCGCCTTCGTTGGGTGCGAGGACGACGCGTCAGTGATGCAGAAGAAGCAGACCGTTAAGAGTGTTGTTAGTTAGTTGAGAAGCCGGATTCTCGTCCACCTCTTGGCGCGACGCTATGGGCCAGCCGGGATGCGTGCTTGATCATATGATTCTGCTCCACTTTACCCTTGAGCCTGCAACTCAAGAAGGGTTAGAGATGCAAACTACCCCACTTCAACTCCTCGGGGAGAGATCATGGCGAGAAGCGAAGTTTGTGTGGGGACCAGACTTTACGATGATTTGATCAGTGCCTCGTTTCAAGATCCCGAGAGAGAGGTTCAATGCCAGACGTCTTACTTCACAAGAGGATCATCCGTAGGCAGTGTTATTGCTCGTTTTCGGGACGTGGTCGAAGTCCGTTTGGCCGCACGAGCTCAGTGGCGACGGCCTTGGGTTGTACGACTTTAGCGGTGAAGTGCTCTGCATAGTCGCTTATCTCCACTAAGTACTCATGGCGCAGAAGTCGACTGCAATGCCGCGCAATGACACTCTACTGCACGGAAATGAACAGGCTTATGCTTGTAGTTGTTTCAGCGGACCATAAACAATGTGAGGGTCACGCCATCTGGGCGCTGAAATGAGTTGAAGACCAGTGTGAGGCGATGGCGAATTTATGGATACCTCGATACGGTGTGCGGAGATGTCAAAAAGTACACCGAGAACGACTCTTTGACAGGGACCATACTGCAAAGGCTGGCGGCCTACGAGCTGTAGTGCTCATGGATGATGCTGCCTCGTCAACCGTCAGCTTGGAACTGTACTACTCGGTTGAGACCGGTCATGCTGGGCTTGAGTATAACCATGAGAGGGTGTGTTAAGTTGAGCTGATTTGAAGCATAGTTGCAAGGCTTTTGCAAGGCTATCGCGCGACGCAATTGACGGTAGCGAATCAGCAGTCGAAGCTCAACTCTGACCAGTCATCGCGCAGTCATGTGGGACAAAATGGAGTGCAATAGGTTCTGTCCAGGCTTGAGGCGGAGTATGACACTATGCAGTGGCGCCAGATGACCACGGCCGGTTCAGGCGGTCTGTGAACGGACAGAAGAGCAGATTCTGGGTACTTGGAGGTTCCCAGGTTGGGTTTGCTGGTCAAGTTCCCACACTCGCGGATAACAACAAACCAGTCGTGGTTAGCGCGAGTTCAGGAGTCCTGCTCGCAAGGTTAGCTCACAAGGATCGAAGGCTCAGCTGGACACAAACAAGGCAACCAGTCCATACACCTCGCTGCCTCCGTGCCAGGCTCTGAGCTTTATGCGTCTCCAATTTTTGCCTGCAAGTCGGAGAGAGTGTGTGACGTGGATCTGTCATGTCAGATCACATTGTTGTGTGGTACATTGAAAGCTGGGACTACCTACAGTCCAAAATATCCCAATGATCTCCAGAATTCTTTTCGGCCATGAACTCCAATTAAACGCCATACTGCCCTCTTAGGGGAAATGCAAAAGGTTTCGTAAAAGCTGGAGATGCGACTCAGGGCCGGGACGCTTTCCATACAGTGAATGTAAGAAGGCCGGTAATTCAGGCTTCATGCCATACCCGATGCTTACTTGCGGCCAGGTGCCAGGCCGGGAACAGCGCTGAATCGCTCGTCACGCTCAGTCTTGAAGAGCAGTTGGCACCAGAACTCCTTGTTATCGTCATCGAACCAAGTCCAGAACTTGCCCTCCCGTCTGTCCACCTCGCGTGCCTGCAGCTTGACCGCAACCGTCTCATAAGGCTCTCCAGCAACAATGAAGTACTGGTAGTTTGGGTCAGGCTCTTCGATCTTCTGTTCGTATGCACTCATGAACCGAACGCGCGGGATAGTGCCTGATGTGATATCTGGAAACTGGAACTGAAACAGAAGACCGTTCTGGCGAGTGATAGGGTCGCGAACTTTCGTTATCCGGTAACCAGGTCTGCCAATCTTGATCACGTTCTTCTTCAATTGCACACCAGCAAGTAGACCCTGCTGTCCTGCATCGTCCTTCCTTCCTTCTCGCTGTTCTTTCGCGGCACGTCGCGCCAAGTTCGTCTGATGCTTCCTTCCTTGTGTATGAGCTAGGTATGAGCCATCGTTCTGGTGGACTGTAAGACATAGACGGCATTCGAAGCTTCCGACGTGGTTCTTGAAGAAGTATGGGTCCTTGTCGAGGTCGATAGTCTCGAGCGCAAGTTTTCGAAGACGCTCTCGTCGGTCGGCATTGGTCGCTGAGCTCGAGGCGACACCACCGCCACCAAATTTGGAACCTGCACGGTTCTGTTAATGTTAGCAGCTGCCTTCCAGTCTCATCCACTGCCAGAACGTACCTGGTAATCCATGATTATGAGTAATCGAGCGATTACGGTCTATATATTGAGTGGAGAGGTGAATTGAGAGTCCTGATAGAGAATCCTGAAGCTGTATATGGCTGTGGTGGGGTCTGCGTCGTTGCGCGTTGAGGTCGAGGTGATAGCCCACAAATTGTGGAAGTAGCAATCAGGAACCGCGCTAGCGTCGTTACGTAAGCTATGATATGAAGGCAGGCACCACTCCTGTCCTTGTTCAATCACATGCACGAAATACAGCCAGAAGTTGTAGACTGTTCTTAAAGCAGAGAAACCCCTTGAATTGCAGTCGAGAGACTTGTGTCGATGTTTGAAGACTGTAGTGAGCCACAACCGACAATCAGTTCAGAAGCCTTCTCTCGGCGATCTCATGGCGACAGACATTTACATTGGCAAGAGACTCTCCTTCGATGGCCAACTCTGCACTGTTCGATTCCGTGGCGCAGTTGAAGGCACAAAAGGGGAGTGGTTGGGCGTGGAGTGGGACAATCCAACCCGCGGAAAGCACTCTGGTGAACACCAAGGTCACAGATACTTCGAATGTAACGATCATCAACATAAAAACAAAGCAGATCAACAGCTGATCTGTGGTCAGGCCTCAGTACGCATGCAACAGCAGGATCTTTCATCAGACCAACTCGTAAGCCGGATGCACCACGCTCGTTCGTAGAGGCATTGAAGGCAAAGTACGCAGATGATGATTTTGAAGACCCCAGCGTACAAGTGGTGTTTGTCACGAAAGAAAGTGACAATGCAAAGGCAAAAAAAGACCCGGCGGCAAGACTGAATCAGCCTATACGCTTCAACGGCAAAATTGCAGAAGAGGTGGGATTCGACAAGATCAGGAAACAGCTCGCTCAAATAGAAGAGCTCAGATTCGTCATTCTGGACGGCTTGCGAATGTGGAGGCCCGAGGTCAGGCAGGGCGCGCGAACTGATGATGAGCTAGAGTGGCCTCAGAACGCGACAGACATCAAAGATGCGTGCCCCAAGACCTACGAGCTGGATCTTAGTCGCAACTTGTTCGAGGAGTGGAGGGAGATTGCTGCCATCTGCGAACAACTGGATCGGCTAAAAATTCTTCGAGTTGACGGAACACGGTTCACAGACACATCACTGACAGAAGCTGAGCTACAGCGTTGCCGCCAAATATTCGCTAATATTACAACACTGAAGTTGGAAGACGACTTATTACCATGGGAAGACCTGGTCAACATCACGCACCAGTTCTCCGCCCTTACCACCTGTTCAGCTTCCAGCAACTTCTACTCAAGCCTGACACCGCACATCCTGAACCCATCGATCACCGACTTAACGCTGGAAGAGAACCTCTTTCCCTCCCTATCCGCCCTCGAACCACTCACCAAGATGCCAAACCTACAACGCCTCATCCTCAAGTCTAACAAGATCTCCGAGGTCGGCACACCGCAACCCATCTTTCCTACAGCCCTCAGGGAAGTCGATCTCTCGTTCAACGAAATAACAACATGGTCTTTCATCGAGCAGCTCGAACACGTCTTCCCCGGGCTCACCAGTCTCCGCGTATCCCACAACCCGCTCTACGAAGCCCTCCAGGCGCCCGACGGCCGTCCTCTCACCGCAGACGATGGCTACATGCTTACGCTCGCACGACTGGGGAATCTCAAGACATTGAACCATAGTCCCATCAGCGGCAAGGAGCGTCTGAACGCTGAGTCCTATTACCTGTCACTCATTGTCAAGGAAGTGCAGTTCGCGCCCGAGAATCTACGGGAGCAGATTCTGGGCAATCATCCGAGGTACAAATGGCTGTGTGAAGAATATGGAGAGCCGGATATCAAGCGGAGTAAGAACGCGGTGAATCCGAATTCGCTTGCTGCGCGGTTGTTAAGGATCAAGTTCTACCTTACGAGTGACAAGACGAAGGCGCATGAGGTCGAGATACCGATGAGCTGCACAGTGTACACGGTGCTTGGTGTTGTGGGCAAGCAATTCGGTGTCATGCCCATGGACTGCAGACTCATCTGGGAGACGGGCGATTGGATGCCGGCGAGGAGGTCGATGGCTGATGTTGAAGATGAGGACTGGGACTCTGAGGATAGCGAGGATGAGGCGGCTACGAGTAAAGTGATGCGAGAGGTTGAGATCACACCCGGGACACGGTCGATAGGAACTTGGATCGATGGCATGGAGGCTACTGTGAGGGTTGAGTTGAAGTCTCAGTAGGGAAGGACTATGCTTCGGATATGCTTAGTCTGACGCCTGAACAGTAGCTGTCAGTGCAGATATTTGCCAAAGCATCAAGAATCAGGAAGCTGGCATCGATCGTCAGTGTGTGTATATTGTGATGCAAGACGGTCTATAAGGCTAAGAGCGCAACTTAGCCTTGCAAATGTATACTGACAGAAAAACACTACATCGCTACAAATGGGCCAAAAGCGATAGAAGAGATGATCTTATCTCACAGCCAGCTCGCTCTTGGACTCGAAGCTGTACCTGAGCCACTCTCCAACAGCCCTCAAGCTTTCCCACCTTACGCTCTCGTCTGCCTCTTGCATAAGCTCCATGACCCTGCCCTTCAAGCCCAGCTTCTCCAGTTGTTGCCTCTTTTCCGGCACCTCCTTGACCAAGCATGCAACATCGTTACATCCAATGGCCAGCACCTGCTTGTCATTCTCCCAGCTCTTGGATAGGATCTCAGCCAGCTTCCTCGGCAGCTCCCCCTTGCTCTCATCCAGGATGCGGCGTGCATTATCGCGCCAGAAGGTAGGGTTGCGGTGAGGTGGAGACCAGCGGAGATGACCGGATTGTAGCTCTGCAGCGTACTCGTCGAACGTTGTTTGTGTCTTGGTGTACTCTTCGAGAAGCTCTGTAAGAGTCTTGAGATCCTCAAGGGCATCCTCATCAGTCAAGTGGCGCGACTTCAGGCTGTTAAGCAAGGCTGGCAAACGAGCCAGGGTGGCGGTAGGCAACAGTGTTTGACGGTTGGTGGTGAGGAGGTTGACGAGGGTCGAGAGAAGGAGGCGGGTGGTCTTCTCCTTGGGCGAAATACGCAACAGGCCGGTATACAGAAGGACAATATCGTGTTCACTGAAAAATGTTAGCAAAGCCAGGACGGAAGTCTGCAATGAACATACTCTTGGAGGCCATCGCCGACAAGCTCACCCTCAAAGCTGAGCTGCCAGATAACAAGTAGAACGTGATAGAGAAGCTGCAGTCCTACACCACCAGACAGGCCACTGTCCCCAGCGCTACGGATGCTACCACCGCTGTACAAGGTCGAATCGCGATCGTTGCTCGACCCTGCTGCTGAGCGCAAGATGTCGAACAATGGATCGAGAGTCTCCTTTCTTTGCTTCCAGAATAAATGCCTTGCCTTTGAGCTGCGAAGAACTGCAGAAAACTCTCGTACAGCAATATCCTGGAGCCCAGCATCTGATGCCTTCGCCAGTGTTGAGAGGTAGGTGTATAGCTGTGGGAGAGCTTGGTCAAGCTGTGTGGTGTCCTTCGATGGTGTTACAACGGCGTGTGAGATGAGACCAGAAAGGACCGAGGATGTAAGCAAGGGGACGGGATCTTCGTTGTTTGATGAAGCCTTCAATAGCGGCAAGAAGGGCTTGTACGGCGCTGGGTGCTGGATGAGAGCTGAGGTGAGGGCAGGGATGTCTGAACAGATATCAGCTCTTCGTAAGAGATTGTTTGACTGCACGGGGCTTCATACCATCAATAATATCTCCCAACAGCACCAGCATGTAGTGGATGATGTCCTGGCGTTTCGCTGCGGCCTCGAAGATGCTCTGCGACCCATCTCCACCCAGAAGTAGCGTGACGAAGCTGTTGACATCGGACTCAATTGTCTGCTTGCGCTGCTCCTTGCGCACTTTGTCAATTGACTTGATCTTCTTAAGGTCCTCGTCTGTGATCGTCTTGGCCCGCACTGCGCCTTCCCATGATATTGGCCGCGCACGGATGTTGTTTTGGATCGAGGTGAGATACGTCGGTGGGTCTAGCGACGACATTGTGGAGGTCTGCTTCGAGCGAGCAGCAAATGTTGCGGTCAAGAGGCTGCGGAGGAGCGTCGAAGATGGGATGTTGTGCCTGGTCTATCGCGCACCCACCAAGCTGTTGCAACTCCGTCATCTGCTGGAGAGCTCCGCCGCTAACGCAAAGGGGATTAGTGGGTTTGGCACTTTTTCGAACAAGCTACCTGTCGGCGACGGTAATACCGCGTTCTCGGCGCCATCACATTCGAAACCATGGAGTACTTCAGTTTGAAGAGATCGACCGTTGCCGACCGCGGCCAGGCCAACCTGTCAAGCAAGGTCTATGTGCGGTCAACGAAGAGTGGCAAGGTCCAAAAGATTGTGAGGGAACTGTACCTGCGACAAGACATCCCATGTTCGTCAAATCTTTGCAGAGAATGCCTGGAGATTGCGCCGACAGATTACTCGAAGAAAGGTGGGTTTGTAGATTTCAAGTGCAAGCGCATAACTAATCTCAGATAGTTGCACCGTTCGTACTTTCAGATACACCAGCAGGGTCCAAGAACTTCCCTAACGGACGGTATCTCGTTCCGGACACTAATGCTTTTCTGACCGGAATGGACTTATTTGAGGTCGAGACAGCTTTCCATGATGTCATAGTACTGCAGACTGTGCTTGAGGAGGTTAAGAACCGATCATTGCCACTCTATCATCGTCTGATTGCATTGACGAAGAATGAGGGGAAACGCTTCTACGTCTTCTTCAACGAATTTCGTCAAGAGACACACATCCCCCGTGACCAGGGAGAAACCATCAACGACCGCAATGATCGAGCTGTCAGAAGAGCTGTACAGTGGTACAACCAGCACATCACCGAAGCAGTAGCTGCGCGAAGCAAGAAACAGAAGCGCATACCTACTGTGGTCATGATCAGCGATGACAGAGACAACCTGCGTAAGGCCAAGGCAGAGAGTGTACCTGGTATTACGCTATCTGACTTCGTGTCTGGTCTCGAGAACGCAGATGAGCTATTGGACATGATCAGTGCCGCACAGGAGCAAAGAGAGGTCCGCTCGAAGAAGCCTGAAGTGTTCTATCCGGATCACCTCTCGGTATCTAAGATGATGACTGGCGTTAAAGCTGGCACCATGCACCAAGGCATATTCAATGTTTCGCAGTACAATTACCTAGAAGCCTCGGTGAAGGTCCCCGCATTTGATAAATCTCTCATCATCTTGGGACGAGAAAACAGCAATCGAGCAGTTTCCGGCGACGTCGTAGTTGTTGAAGTACTACCTCAGGATCAGTGGAAGGCGCCATCGACAAAAATCGTGGAGGAAGACACTGTGGCCAAAAACGACAACGCCGAACAAGAGGAGGGCGAGAACGTCGTGACCGAGAGGGAGAAGCGAGCACTGCAAGAGGAGGTCAAGCGCGCGCACGGGCGAAGCACAGAAGGCAAGGCGCAGCCAACGGCTCGCGTCGTGGGTATAATTAAGCGCAACTGGAGGCAATACGTGGGGCACATCGATCGCGATTCCGTACGTTCAACAGCGAAGACAAGCAGGCAGCAACAGACAGTCTTCCTTGTACCTATGGACAAGACCGTACCTAAGATCAGGATACGGACTCGTCAAGCCGGAGAGCTTCTCGGGCAGCGTGTTCTAGCGACTATCGACTCATGGGAAAAGGACTCAAGATACCCTGTTGGCCACTTTGTGCGCTCGTTAGGAGAGCTGGAGTCCAAAGGTGCCGAGACGGAAGCTCTTCTGTTGGAATGGGACGTACAGTACAAGCCCTTCCCCAAGACGGTACTGGATTGCCTACCTGCTGAAGGACACGACTGGAAGGTGCCCGTGAGCACAGATGATCCAGGCTGGAAGGGGCGAAGAGATCTGCGTGATCTCATTGTCTGTAGTATTGACCCTCCTGGTTGCGTTGATATCGACGATGCACTACACGCAAGGAAGCTGCCAAACGGCAACTACGAGGTCGGTGTGCACATCGCTGATGTATCACACTTTGTGAAGCCAAACAACGCTATGGACAAGGAAGCTAGTCAACGTGGTACAACGGTGTACCTTGTTGATAAGCGCATCGACATGTTGCCGATGCTTCTCGGAACAGATCTCTGCTCACTGAAGCCGTATGTTGAGCGATATGCTTTCTCTGTCATCTGGGAGGTCAACGAGAATGCCGATATCATCAACTCACAGTTCACAAAGTCGGTTATCCGTTCAAGAGAAGCCTTCAGCTACGAACAAGCACAACTACGCATCGATGATGCATCACAGCAGGACGAGCTGACAACCGGCATGCGTACATTGCTGATGCTATCTCAAAAGCTGAAACAAAAGCGAATGGACGCAGGAGCACTGAACCTTGCATCGCCCGAAGTCAAGGTCCGATCAGAGTCTGAGACTTCAGACCCGGTTGACGTCCACGTCAAGAAGTCATTGGCCACGAATTCCCTTGTCGAAGAGTTCATGTTACTCGCCAACATCAGTGTCGCGGCAAGGAACTACGAAGCCTTCCCCCAGACCGCTTTGCTACGTCGCCACGCTGCGCCACCCAAGTCCAACTTCGAGGAGCTCGCAAACCAGCTGAAGGTTAAGAAAGGTCTGGAACTTCGGAGTGACAGCTCTGGTGCAGTAGCAGACTCACTCGACAAGTGCGTGGATCCGAACAACCCATTCTTCAACACCCTCGTCAGAATCATGGCCACACGGTGCATGATGTCTGCAGAGTACTTCTGCGCTGGTACACAAGCGTACCCTGAGTTCAGGCATTATGGTCTTGCGAGTGAGATCTACACACATTTCACATCACCCATCCGTCGTTATGCCGATCTCGAAGCCCATCGACAGCTTGCCGCCGCGATCGAGTACGAACAGCTCGATGCCAGCCTGCATTCGAAGGCTAAGCTCGAGGCTGTCTGCAAGAACATCAACGTCCGTCATCGTAACGCACAGATGGCTGGACGTGCTTCGATTGAGTACTATGTCGGCCAAGCGCTGAAGGGTAAGGACATTACGGAGGAGGGGTTCATTATGAAGATCTTCTCAAATGGCTTCGTTGTCTTCGTGCCACGCTTTGGTATTGAGAGCTTGATTCGTCTGAGAGACCTGGCTACACCTGAGCCGGACGCTGAGTTCGATGCTGACAACTACCAATTGAACATCAAGGGCGACTTGAACAGGAGCGTTGAGCTGTTTGAGAGGGTCATGGTCAGGATTACGGATGAGGTGGAGGAGAGCACTGGAAAGAGGAAGGTCAAGCTGACTCTGGTGTAAATCCTTAGCACAGAAGAGTAAGGGCGTTGATGCGCGTCCCAATAATACAATATCTAGATCTCCGTTCCCAAGTGCTTATGCTGCGGTCGTTCGGCCTCATGTGAATTGCGTTATCCCCTCATGTCGTCGAGGGTAATGTACAGGCTTTGGACGTCCTCGCGCAAAGCCCCTGGTGAGGTATAGTTGAGGAGACACATGAACGTACGCCCCGCAAAGCCACAATTACGCACTTCTATACTGTTCACAGCCTCATAGGGTAGATCGTCAGAGCCGAGACTGAGAGGGTGCCAGTTGAGTGCATGTTCGGTCGAGTCTGCCGAACTTAGAGGGTGCGGAGTCGCCGAAGCGAAGCGAGAGTGAATGTCTCGACCAGCGGCCGAATGCAAGTGGGGCATCGCGAGCGGGAATTGCGCTCGATCTCTGAGATCTGAATTCTGGCGTAAGTTTGCTTGTTTGCGGTGATGATCTCTCTGCAAAGGTGATGTGTGTGGCTTTGTATACAAAGTATGATTATGAAGATCGTCAACATGTCTATCTTTGATTCTCGGGGGTAATCTCTGCCATCACGGTGGACTGCAAGATCATGCACATCATAGGAGCGATCCCTCCGAGCTTTCTTGAGCCAGATGATGGTAGCATGTGCTGCGTCCTGTACCTGCATGAACCGCAACCACCAGGAATATTGTCAAACGACTCAGGGTCAAGCCGAGTGCCATCCACATGTTCGTAGGAGATGAGTCGCGGCGCAAGACCGGCATGAAGAACTAGAAAATCAATATTGCATCGGCGACAATAAAGAGCGGTGAAGTACGTACTTCAGGATAGAAAGATCAGTCCATCGACCGTTCCTGAAGCTAGTTTGCTAGCCTCATAGCCAGCAACACTTGCGATTCATATCCCCTCCAAGCCTCAAGTCGAACACAACATCTCTGCATTACGAGCCGCATCGTCATCTGCAACGCCGTTAATTGTCATGATATGACTTGGTATAGATATTGAGAGCGGCACGTAGTAGTGCAAGTTGTGCATTTCACTGAATATTGAGATTGTCAGTTTCATTTCGGGCACGTCTGATGAGACCAATTGCGAGACCAATCGAAATTCTTGCAATTGCACGAACCGTCTAGTGGCGCTTTGGCCGATGCGATGCCGATTCTACAATGCCATGCGGGACGATCAGCTGGCGGAAGAAGTTCTGGATGTTGTCAGGGTCTTCACACTTGCATCCAGTCTTGACGTCGGCGAAAAATGGAGAACACTGGCGTGGAGTGCAAGTGCAATGCTATAGCGGAGCTTGCCAACGGTCTGCGGCAGTATGGCACATCGTGAATCTGATTGGTTTCACTGAGATGTAGCTTGTTTGCTGGATCTCTTGACACCTTCTCTATTGGTATGGGCAGCGGTTCGCAGAGTTGGAGGACTGGTTCTCTCGAGATAAGAGCAGGACACCCTCCCTTTCTCGACGTATGATATGCAAGGTCACAATACGAGAGATGCGAGAGGTCATCTTTCCTTCCCGCGCCACCAAAATGACGACCCTCCGCTAAGTGGGCCATCTCGCTTGATAGAGTTGACGATCAGGTCCACGTGCAGGTGCGCACTTTAGCCGGTGAGCATCCCTGCACATCCAGGAACAAACTCTACGAAACTCTACCGATCTAACGGCAGAGGCAGTCCTTGGCCCATGGAGATCGTGATGAATTCTATCGTCGACGGCTGCTCGTTTTATGGTGGCAAACCTCTGTGTTGTGGTGTTGAAGTCTGTATCGGCGTAGCGATCAGAATCGCGCTCAGCGCTGAAGTGAGCTTGTTGCCGATTAGACATCTCATTTTGTTGAATCACGAGTTGTTTGGTGCATCATCTCGTCTGACAGAGCGTTCGTGAGGATCATGATTCCGAGACAGAATTCAAGGATTTGAAATTGCGCGGCTCGTGCCAGAAGAGACATCAATTTTGGTTCCAGCAACATATTGGTTACTCTTTTGAGCGTGAAGCGCTTCGGCTAATTCTCGATACGTGACTGGCTGTATAGACTGGCCGCATTGACAGAGAGTCAGACCAAGGACCAACAACTCTTTGACTAGCCGAATCGTGGTAGGCAGAGACGAGACGCATCCATGTCACCGTCGTGGTGGTATCGATAGTGGGCCGCTGTACGGAAGTCGTCATCAAGCTGAAATTCAGGTCCATACAGATGTGTTTCAGCTGAGCCTCCTGTCATCTGCAGAATAGAGATATAGAATTGCCATTGGTCGTATAGGAAATGGCCTCCAAGTGAAGCACCAAATGATGTAAGCATAGAATGACCTGGCAAAATGCCGACCAAACAACAGCTTAAGAGTGAGAACTCGTCAGTGCGTCCTGCAACTATCTTTTCAGTTTCCTGCAGGAGGAAGCCGTTGGAACCAGGGTTTAATGCATGCGTTATCAGCGCGCTTTATCGTCGGCTCACATCACGGTAACAACGTCCAGGGGTCGTCATCATAGAATGCAGACTCTGAAGTTGCTGCGTTCTCGATCTTGTTGTTCGCTCATCCAGAACGCACACCACCCAGGATGCGTGGCCTTGCTGTCCGAAGCTAAGAGAGCAGGTTTCGCGACGGCACGCACCTAGAGCCCGCTTGCGAACGGGATTGGATCCAGCTGCCCATGTCATGTAGTTGACGCCATGCTCAAAGGGTGATGGTGGTGTTTCGCAGATCGACGTGGTACCAGTGCACCCCACCGAAGCAAGCAAGCGGCCGGCGCCCTCGAGTCTGAGCTTCTGCTTGTCTTGTTTAGACCACTCCTCCGAACAGGCAAGGAGATTCTCGAAAGGAACTGCGGGATGGCGCAAACATGTGCGCTGTCGTCGAAGCAGGTCAGCCTCCGTCTTGCAGAGCTGGGCTGCGCAGTGGCTCCGGATTGGAGCGCCGGTCATCAGCAGAATCTCGGAGTGAACAACACATTCACGCTGGCTGCTCAACAGCGCCACGTTTCTCTTAGGCACTGGGAAGGAGCAACTACCTATCGCGGACTGTGCACCATCTCAACGGCGGGGTGAATTCAAGGCGGGCCAAATTAGCTTGCTCGTCTATCACCCAGGGTCATGCTCACCGATATTTCAGAGCCTTTGCCCTACTAACAGACTTTGCAGCCCACCATCAGGTAGTTGCGCTTTGTACCTGCATATCGCCCCCAAGCCAAGGCCCACCGTCTCTACAAGCCGCAAGACTCCCCTCGCTCGGTGCGCGTTCGCTGCTTCTTGCCGAACGACTACTCTTTGTTCTTTCTCGTTTCGCTCCGCTAGTCACATACCATAACTGTCTGCCCGGGATCTTGTGGAGCGAGCCACACACGCATGACCAGGTCTCCGCCTTCTGAGCCCCTCCGCCTGTCCCGCAGTAATACTATATCCGTATTTGCCCTCCCAGGTTCATATCCGCAGTCACGTCGGACGATTGTTTCCTCGTTCCAAATCTATCGATTGCACCTGAGATCCACCATGGTCGAGGTCGACTGACCGCTCTGTCACTCCTTCCATTCTTATTCGGATCGACTTCCTGACCACCGGCACTTGCCTCTGTCGATCTACTTGGTCAACCTCGCCGCCTGTCATTCAACTTTGTTCTGACCTTGCTGTCGTAACTCTACGTCAGTGCCTAATATCAACCGACCTTATCACTATCCACGAAGGATCAGTCCCACATTCACATCAGCACCATGGACGAGACAAAGCTTTACATCATCCTCGGTGCCGTCTTGGGCACTCTAGTCCTCGCAGGAGTTTCAGTTGCAGTACTCTTTTGCTGGAAGCGTAATAAGAGAAGGGTGCGAGGCTTCTCCCTCCGTGCTGTTACACCGTTGGACGACTCCGTCTTCGAGTCATGGCGGCGGCCCAGTGAACATGCACAACGAAATGAGAAGTACGGCATCCGGCCAATGCACTCAGCAGTCATACGCCATGAGACGTCGCCTACCATGTTCGAGAAAGAACTGGATCTGTATGATCACCCTCGATCACCGTCACCAGATGACATTTCACCTCCTCTTCAATCACCAAGAGACTCGATACGCAAGCCAGAGCGAGCACGGAGAAAGTCAAGCGTTGCTTCCACTATCGCCGACCGACCACCAACACCCTACTCGCCCACTTCTACCAACAGCGACTTCCTTGTTGGTTCATATGGCTCTCGCAAATCGCAGCCATTGATTCGTCACCAACCTTCGATGTCAGAAGCATCGGCTTTCAGGTTCGAATTCGAATCAAATCACGAGGCCCACCAGAAGAGACCCGAACACTGGGTTTGAATAATTGCCCCATTCTTGAGGGCTACCATGTGGAACCCTTAGCACGAGCAACTATCGGAAGAAGCACCAATATGAACTGGACGGTCGTTCCCTGCAAGACAACTTGACACTTCGAAGTCGCACAAAGACTGTCAGCCCTCTATCATCGATCACGTCGGTCCCTGCTGTACAACCGTATAACCTACCACCAGCCAGCGTGCCCTCCTGTCATCACTTGACAGATCAGCCTTCCACTTTTACACTTTCACGATAGCATATGATTTTATCCGGCGTTTGGGCATCTTTTGCATCTGTGATACCAGACATTTGTCACCTACACAGGCTTCGGCCTCTTTTTCTTTACATTCCGCCATGATGCGATGCAGATTATTAGAGGTTGACTAGAGGTCACACCGCGGGATGGAAATGTTGCAACGCAACAAGCAAGGGATTCATATATCTAGGTAGCAGATACACTGCGAGCAGATGCTCACGAGCAGTCGAACAGAATGAACACAACTCTGTACCATCACCAACACCGTTGCACTTCTCATAGCCAACCCTGTGATATCGTAACATCGCAACTGCTCATCGTTTTCGACACATCTCGTACCATCCCGGTAATCCTCGTCCTCCTCGGTGCCTTCGGTTGCCGGCAACAAGACTTCTAGAAACTCCGTCCGAAGGAATCCTTTCACCGCCAGTTCACCAATACCCTTAGGTCTCGAACCTAATTGCCAAACAACGATGATCCCGCCATGCGTGCTGACCCACATCGCTCCCATCAAAAGCAAAGGGGAAGCCGCGAGCTAAGCGCACGAAGCGGAGCAAGTCCTCCGGAGTCAGTCACCGCATATGCTCGCTCGAGGAACCAGGAACACCCCACGATGTCGTGCAGTTGTGATACACATGGCTTAGGACTTTGTGGGGGTGCGCAGCGTGACGGCCAAGCGAGAGAAAGCATGGAAGGGCCAGCCACATGCTAGCGCCATCGATGGAGTGAAGTTGAACCACGACAAAGACACAAGGACCCTGGACAGCTGTCACCGCCCGCACAGACGTACAGCAAACCACACCGACTGAAGAGCACGTCTCAATTCTCGCCCAGCGCGCAACCATCGCATTGGCTCTCCACATCCCCTTGACCGGTTCACCGCTTCGCACCGCTCCACGCGCAAACCGCCGTCGCAACATTTCTCCACCCCACGCAAACGCGTCTTCGCGTCCCGTATACGGCCTCATCCATCACCACGCCCACGCCTCACCATGGAGTTCGTTCAAGGTGCGTAGTCCAAACACTCACCGGCCTTCCGGAAGCCCATGACTAACATACCATAGACTACGTTACATTTCTGCCGCGGCTGCTCCCGCCATCCATCGCGTCGCCGCTTCTCACATTCGTCACAACCGCATTCGGCATCTTCCGCACGCTGCAAACACATCTCACTCCCCTCTTTACGCGGCTTGTTACTCAGCCTGATGCCGCATCTATCCTCGTCGTGGTTGCCGCGCTGTTCATCAGCTTCAAGATCCTCGACATGATGTATCGCGCGGTGCTGTTCTGGGTCAATCTGGTGTTCAGGTTGGTGCTGTGGGGTGGCATAGGGTTGATTGGGTTATGGATATACAATAGGGGCGTTGATGGATTTATTCAGGATGTGCAAGATTTGGCGCAGACGTGGGCGGGTGAATATGAGAAGTACAGTGGAGAGGTCAAGAGGTTCCAGCAAGATCAGGAAGCACAGATCAGGCTGCAGGCGAAGCAGCAGGGCGGGCGCAGGGGATGGCGATAGGCATCGCTAGGAGGGAAACGACATGCTGGAAGAGTGTTCGAAAATGCTATATTGGGAAAGATAGGATATTTGATGAAGACGACGAATCACGGCTTACGATTGTACATTCTGGACAGGCGTTGGTATACGGCATTTGCCATGGAGCATAGGTATCTTTAAAAGTTGGAGTTGTATATTACGGCAAGAGTAGAATGAAGACCGTTAGTTCAAGGCCGCCGTGCACCGTTCGACTGTTACCTACGATCATCTGTTGAACGTCCGAACGAACGCCTGAACAGCACGTGTGGCCCAAACGACAAAGTCTGCACCGCAGGCAGGCTCACGTCCACGAACATACATAAAGACAGCAGTACTCACCACTCGACCCCCGCAACGTTCTACGAAGTGACTTTTCCGGAAATACCGTTTCTGCCTGGTGAGTTACTCCAGAAGATATTTGGATTACTCCAAATGCCGGAGAGTTTGCAAGATCTGGTATAAACATCTTCCTGGCAACGAATTCCACTTGCGCGAAGAACTATTCCTGAGATCACGAATGACACGATCGGATGGCCCGGCTCTGCTGCTCCACGTCGTAATTCAAGACGGTTTGAGAAGCTTCTACGTCGTTCCGCCGTGTACGGAATCCGCACTACATATAAACAACATCGCCTATTCGACTTCAGAGGAGTGGCACTTTACAGTCGCAAAGGTAGATCAGCACCTAGACATCATAAATCGGCATCAAGCGACAGCTAGGCGTGCCAGGTGGATCGATGCCGTTCAGCGTTCCCCTCCCTGGGGAGATTCTGCAACAGATCTTTCGATATCTTACGTTCTTCGACCTTTTGCGTTGCAGATACGTCTGCACTACGTGGTATACCTACATCCCTGGCAGTGATTCCAGCTCGAAGGAGGCATTATTTCTGAAAAGGAAGTCGCCGGCGGAAAACGACACCTGCCTCCACAACGACCCTATGGCCAGGAGGCCTCTCGGTGTTCGCCGCAACAATCCTCTGCCATTTTTGCTCTTCGAGTTCCGTCTCGACGACACGTTCGCAACGCAGAACTACTAGAGTGAGGTTTCGTTGGACCAAGAACAAAAGGAGCGAACACATCGTTATTCACAGCGAAGATGTGCGACTTCGTGATCTCGTGGATACATTGCGAGCGGAACTGATCGATGCTGAGAAGTATGTATGGTACATGCCGCGCACGTCACAGGGCAATGCGATATCTTGAGGATGCACAAGATGAAAGTATGGATGAGGGTCTACGCGTCACACCATATGCACCCTGCAGCAAATAAATGACGTCTTTGAGTCACACCGTTCCTCTAATCTACAAGTCGGTGTTCTTTCACTTGACCAAGCGTTTGCTCAATTCACCCCAGCACCTCAACGAAAAACGTTCCCTGGGGCCAGAATCGCAGAGCCATCTGAGAGTATGCATATGGAGGTCTTCATCACTCGCCCCTGGTATCTTGGATCCTCGGACACTTTCAAGTTCACCATCATCCTCTGGTATCCTGCACCCAGCATGAGTCTGTACCTGATAACCGAGAAGCTGTTCGGCTTTGAACGCGTGATTCATCCATACTTCAATTTCTCAGGGACGTCATATGCGCCCAATCAGGAGTCATTATCGTTCGTATGGCAAGGCTGCCGCTATATGAAGGACGACTCGGTAACATCGGATGTGCGCCCTTCCTGGGAACATATGCTTGTCTGTTGTCCAGCAGTTCAAGAGCTAAAGGTCATAACCAGGCGTCCGTCGAACAAGGGATATCACAACCCAGAACGTACATTGAGCGCTGAGGAAGGCACTGCTGGAGTCACTCTAGGTCAAGTTATGCAAGTGGTGGGGGAGGAGCTGGTCATGGCACAGGACGCAATGGGAATTCGAGCGTAGGAAGAACAGAAGTGGAACACCGACAAGGAGATATTGTTAGAGCGATGTGGTTATACTATACCCATAAACTTTTCCGTGTTGTGCGATTCGTAACTTCACCTCACCTTCACTTATGTGACCAAATTCGCGCTAGCGCAGGTACCCTCACACTTCCCCACACTCCAGCTTGCATTCTGCGCACCTCCTCGCACAGCCTCATCAAGATGCCGGACGATCCTCAAATTTCTGCTCTGCCCTCTAGAGATCCTACGGACTGTCTTCCGCAACCTGTTGTTATTCGATCTCCTCAGATGTTAACAAGTCTGTAAGCTGTGGTGCGCCTACCTTCATGGCGACGATATTGGCCTTCACCAAGCCATATTCTCTCAAGCAAAGGTCGCGGATACCTCTCACTCTGTCAGCATTTACGTATGCATAGGGCTCCACCGAGATACTCCAGAAGGAAGATTCTACCTTTCCATCATGGTGATTCACCCAGACGAGAAGAACAGCAAGACATCACTACTACACCCCGTCATCAAGAACTTGCACGGCTTCGAACGTGCTATCCACACCAACTCCAGCTTTGAACAGATGCCTGCTGAAGGGTGGGAACGCATATCTTGGCGTCTGACACACTGCTGGAGGAATTGCAAGTATTTGGAGCAGCCAGCGCGGAAACGGAAATCCTGAGAGTATACGCTTGTGAGCATTCTAGCCGTTGCTCTCATCTATGCATTTCCTCTTCGCAGACCTTGAGAGAATTAGTCGAGCAGGCACAAGAGGCATGGAGGATTGGGAAATTTGATTGAGAAGGAGGTCCAGGACCCGGATACAATTGAAGCAGAAAGATGTTCACGACTGGTGGTAGGAACATGGATACCGCTTGAAAGTCGTAGAGACAGCAGGCACCAGTGCTCCGCTTGAATAGATACAACAACCATGAGAAACCAATTTTGTCTGTACCCATCCGCGTGACCCCAGCTTCTTCACTAAGCCTTTAGTCCGTACTTTTGGCTTCTCTCTCCTCGCCGCAACATGTTCCTCATTGCCCACCGCGCCCTTTCTTCGAAAACCTGAACAGCACAGACTGTGATGGTTCGCCGTGACCAACTTCGACTTTCATAATGCCATCCTTTGCTACGGCTCTCTTACTAGTTCCCTAAATTCCTCTTCGCACAGCGATTGATGTTCTGGCCAAATTGTAAAGGGTCCTGGCTTCCCTTCGACGCGCAGTCCATTTGTCGATGTCGATAATCTCGTACTCAAGAATGTCAAGATTCCATCCGTTCTTGCTGAAGGAGTCGACAGGACCCAGCCAAACGGCCCAATCGCGCGGCTGTGTGTCTTCAATGATATAAGCGCGACCGAGGTGAAAGACCTTGTACCTCATGCGTAAAGCTCGTACATGCTTTGCGATTGGAAATTCTCCGTAGTATACCACAGGAATCATTTCAAGGGGCTTTGTGTTGGTGAGCTGGCTCAGGGCCGTTTCGGAACGATAAAGTCCTAGGACCCAGAGGGCATGAAGGTGCAGTAATTCAAGAGCTTCAGTCAGGATGCTCTTGCTGATGCGCAGCTAGATTGGTAGGCCCGAGGTTCGATTGTCCTTTCCAGGCTCAGCTCGTCGGTATCGAATTTCCGTAGGCAAGCTGTGGACTAACGCATCGATAACAGCGGATATCTGCCAAAGCTCGTCGTATACCATGTTTCGGGTTTCTGGCGGCAACGACATGAATGAAAGGCCGAGGTGTGCGTGAGCGGAGCTGGCGAGAATGAAGTGTCTGTAGTCAGAATGGTATTCTTGCTCTCAGAGGAAAAAGGCGCGTGTTGTGAAGCATCCTTGGCCGCAATACTGGGCTCCATGTTGAGCATGGAGCTGCTCTGGGCGAACTGGAGTGTGAGGAAGGAATGGACAGGTTAGAGGAGCAGGAGCGGTCAAGAGTACAGCAGCCACGAGTGCGCAACTAGTGTCTATGCGCAAACAGGAGAGGAAGTAACGATTCTTTCAGTTACGATGCTGTCCCGCGGGTGAAGATCATATCGGCTGATGCTCCAAATTAAGGTACTCACTCATCATCTGTTCTCTTCATCTTCTTTGCATCCCTCTCCTTCACCACCTCATTCTCAAATTGCAGCCCCGCTCTCTCTCTTATGACCCCAAAGACACTGCTGCTATCCAACGCCCTCCCCTTCTCCGCACTCCACGCCTTCGCCTTCTTCGCTGCATTTACATAGCTTTCCGCAACCTCCAGCTTCATTCCCGTGCTCTTGGCCAGATTGACACCGTGCTGCACGTCCTTGATCCCTAGTACCAAACTACTCTGCGGCGCCTGCCCATCAGCCGGCAGATACGCGCCAGAGGTGAGACGTTTCGACACACCATGCGCATAAGTGCCCAGATTCTGTTCAATAAGCGATTCAAGAACGGAAGAGGGCAGTCCAGACTTCTCGGCAAGGGTGTGCGCTTCGGAGATGAGGTACATCATACCCGCTGTTAGCATGTTACTCGTTGTTTTCAGCAGCAATGCTTGCGCTGGATCTTCGCCGACGCGGATGACTCCACGCGCTATGACGCCCTTCAGAAGCGGTTCAACAGCAGCAACAGCACCTTCATGGCCGGCGACAGCGACAAGAAGCTGACTTGCTTGTGCGACGGGAGTGGAACCGAAAACAGGAGCAGCAACGTAGTAGGCGCCCAATTGTTCGAGCTGGTTGGCTACAGCTGTTGTGGTAGATGGGTGAACAGTGGTAGTGTCTACAAAGATTTTACCATTCAGAGAGGTGCCGAGGGTTACTACCTCGTCGACAACATATTCCAACGTCTGATCATCGCTGACCTAGTGATGTGTTAGTGCACGTATCGGTCTAGTAGAGGCATGACTGACAGATATGAATGTCACACCGCAGTTCCAGGGTACCTCGGTAATGCGCTCGCATGGCCAACCACCAATCCCTTTCAGGCTATCTCCTTTTGATATTGTGCGATTCCAGTAGTGCAAGTTTGGCAAGCCTGTAGCTTTCAGATGCTTCTGAACGTTCATAGCCATAGCAAGTCCCATAGAGCCTAAACCGATCCATCCTATTGGAAGGGTTGTCTTGATGGTTAATTGATCCGTTGGTGTGGCGCTCATGATAGTGTTGGTATCTGAGACTGAGATTTCAGTCTGCCGATGGGCGTATGGTACTGCGAGATGTAAGTCGTGGATATTGATGGCATGTGGTCAGCGGTGACTCATTACTATTGGACGCCGTATCGCGCTAGAGGGAACAGGGCAGGTACGTGTGGTTTACCTTGCTGACTGATATGTAGAAGCCGAGGTGCGAGATGTGCAACGTCAGAACGAACAGACGAGCTGATATGGATATGCCTCTCGGCGTATACAAGGACAGTGACAGAACACGCTACTCGTGTAAATTCAATGGAACGCCTCCCAATGCTCATCTCTCCATCATGCACTAAGATGTCGTGATATGCAACGCTAATAAGCAAAACACAAACCATAGAACCTAACACCACTCCACTGTAGGGTATCTCAACACCATCACCTCATTGCAATCTCACAACTCCATGACTTCCTCTTGCACCTTCTCCACTGCTGGTGCTGCTTGCCCAAACACCTCCTTGATTTCATGGGAATCCATAGTGCCGACAAACGCGCGCTTCACGAACGTAAACCACTCCTTCGACGCCTTGCGATGCTTCTTCCCCTTCTTGTGTTTCTTGTGCTTCTTGCCCTCTGCTTCGAGCTCATCTTCGTCTATCTCCTCTACATCAACCTTGAACTCGTCGACGTCCTCTTCTTCGTAGTCAGCGACGTCCGCAGCCTTCGCGCCGCTGCCTCCAATTTTCCTTGCATACTCAACCCACCTTCTCACGGTGAGGTCAGGGAACTTCTTGTCCTTTGTATCATACTCGACTTCGTACACGAACTCTTTCGGATGCGGCTCAGGTCGTGGATGTTTTCCATTGTGCTTTCCGTGCTTGCCCTCTTTCCAGCCCTTGCCTTCGATTTCGCCGTTTTCGCTGACTTGAAGACCAAAGATTGTACGAGGAGCTAGATCGTTCTTGGAGGTAGGTTCACCATCGACGTCGAATTGGTGGCGTTGGGGATCGAAAAAGTCATTGTTGATGCGCGTCAAGTTGGCGAAGTACTGAGTGTAGCGAGTCCAGGTGAAGACCTGAGGGGAGTACGCAGGACCAGGTGGGGCAGATTTGGAGGGTCCTTCCGGAATCTTGAAGCGGAACTTCTTCGAGTGCTTAGAAATTCTTTCCTGGTTCTTCTGCTTCTCTTTCCTCCTGACCAGGGCACCAATTTCCCTTTTGTACCCATCATCATCTGAAAAGTCGTGCTTGAAAAAGGGTTGCTGATCGCCCGGAAACTCAGCAGGAGTCTTACCAGGAGTGCCGTGAACGTGGAGGTGCTCAAGACCGGTGATGTTGTACTCGATGATGCGGAGGGTGGGGTAGTAGTTCGGGACTACGCTTGGCGAGACGAGCGATGCGCTGTAGCGTTGTGCGTACTTTCCCCCGATCTTCTCGAGGTACTTCTTCTTCGCGCTCTTTCCAACGTTCTTGTGTTCTCTTGAGCTAGAGATTTTGGACATCAGCCACTCCCAGACAGAGCTGTCGTCTTCTTCCTCTTCGTCCCAAATACCCGACTTTGTTCGCGACTTGCAATTCGAATCCGTGAGAGGCGATGGGAGTCGTGCCCAGAAGTCCCGGAGGCTAAGCAGATAGTCAGAAGCTGATGCCACCGTGACTTCGCCATCTTCAAGCAGCCTAATCTCGCTATCGACGCCCTTAGCCCGAATCTGAGCAGCCATGTCGCCCTTCTTTGTTTGGTCGTCGATTTGCGCGAAATCCTGAAGCATGAAGTGATCGATGTTCATGTGTCCGTAAAGAGACCCTACAATCACGTCTCGGTACTGCTGCACCCAGAGGGCGTACTTCTGCCAGCACGTCTCGTCCCAGCTCTCCTTGCCGTCGACTCGCGCAGGTGGGACGTGACCCATGAGGATGGCTTTTACGCCGCGTTCGCGCATGATCTTAAGCTGAATGCGCAGCCATTCCATGTGTTCGTAGCCCGGTTCGTGCTTGTTCGCGCAGCCGTCGACGCCGGGGTTGGAGGTGAAGAAGTAGCTGTGGTTGTGTTAGCAACTCTCCTCTCCATCTGCCTCGATTGTCCTTACATCGTGTTCAAGCTTATTACAGCCAGCTTCTCTGGAATGACCTCGACCGAGAACCAGCCTCCCTGCTGAAACTGATGCCTTTGCGCTTCTGGGATGAAGCTGCGCCAGATGTCCAGGTACTTCATTGTCCACTTGTTTGGTCCCTGGAGGAAGATATTGTGCGGCATGATGTCGTTGTTGCCAAATGTTGGCACGATGGGGATCACATAGTCGTTGACTCCTCTGCGGTCCTTATCAGACACGCCAAATACCTCTCTGAACTTTTCAACCAGGAACTCATTCTGCCTGATGATCTGCTTCTGCGTACGCGCATGATTCTCATCATTGTCGTGTCGCGCCGAGTCGCCCGTCCAGATTACAAAGTCGATATCGTCCTTGACATTGTCCTTAATCCAACTAAACGTCTCATTGACTAGCGAAAACGGTGAATCGCATCCTGACGTCTCTGCGCCGTAGATGCCTGCCGGTCCTTGATGTCGGTGACATGCTGCCTCAGCTGTGGTGCTCGAATACGTCTTGTAAAACGGGTCAGGGTGGAAGTCTGCAACATGTCGTCAGCCGCCAGTCTTCACTGCGCGCCCCAATAAAATCCCACAAACCCACCTGTGATGTGCAAAAACCGGCCTGTGAGCTTTCGCCCGCTCTGCGCTGCCCTGGCGTCACTCGACCCAGTCTCGCCCAGCGCGACTGCAGTTGCAGCGCTAGGGGCGGCCATGGAGGCACCTCCCCAAACGAGCAGGCCGCATACAAGCGCGTCGCGAGGCCGTATCATCTTGATATCGATCTGTTAGGGATGTGGACACACGAGCATCTGGGAAGCGGAAGATTGTATATTGACTTGGAACCACGTCTAGCACCCTGATGGTTCGAAAGCACGGCGCATCAGAGCTCGTGGCCCCCGAATCATTTGAGGCTCGTGCCGCGGTCTATCTCTGCTATTGGACGTCATTTTCGCAGCGTCTTTTTGCACTAAGCGCGCCTGACCGCTACCACAGCTCAACGTGCTTCCCCCGCGTAAGGCCGACTGCATATTGGACTCGTGTGACTTCTGCCTGGATGTGTATTGACGATGGAAAGTAAGACTTGGCGTATCAATGATCACCAAGCAGATCATATGGAAGAGTAAGATATTGTGTGTGACTCTGAATTGTCTCTAGGCAGCTATGCCACCACTGGGTTGTAAATGCACAATCTCGCGAAGAATATCGGCGCTATTGACAGTCGTGCCCCTGCCATGAAGCGATAGGACGATGCACGTGTCCATGCCAAATATCGTAAATGCTCATGCAACACCCCACCATGTTTTGTTCCTTGTGATGCGCCTTCTTCAGAACCTATGTAAAACACCATATCGAGCACGCTCGTAGCGGCTCATGCAATAAAAACAAAGTCAGACGCTGCTCGAGAAAAATGCCTCGAGTAGTCCAACAACCGAACACCTACGCTATGCCCAAGAATCAAGATTGTTTGCCGCCATACAATCGAAAACGCCGTACAAATAGTCTTCATGCTGAACGCCGAAGCGTGCCATCTCTCCAAATATGTTACGATTCTGTCTTCTGTCCGTTGCTCTGCTGCGGGGTTGCAGACTGCTTGCCGTTCATTTCGGAGCTGCGCATCTTACTGTACATCCCCTTGACCTGTGGGACGGTAACGCCAGTCCGTGGCCAATGGTTGTTAACCGTGTAGTTCCTGCAAAATAATGTCAATGACTGGACCAACTGTACGTGGTTACTGTTCAACTTACCACAAGCGCTCTTCGAGCTCGGCGTTGTCACGGGTCTCTGCACGGATGAAGTTGCCGATGGCAATCAACTCAGTCTTGAGGACCTTGATCATGATCTCCTTCTGTGGGTAATTCTTCGCTGTTGCCTTCTTGAGACGGTTGAGATTGTCGCGCACCGGTCTCATCTTACGCTCCACGAAATCTTCCGGACTCTTCTCCTTGCTCGTCTTAGGAGTCAAGTCGACGCTGCGGTTATGATTCTGGCTCTGGCTAGGCGCACGAGGTCGCTCCTCCGACGGACGGGGCCGGTCATCTCTAGATCGCTGTCGTTCCAGGTCGCCACTGATCTTTCGTCTAAACTCCGGTGTATCAGTGCGTTCAGGGTGTTCTGAGCGTCTGTCAACACTACCCCGGTCATCGCGGTTGCGATGTGCATCTGATGGTCGGTACTGGTCACTATGCCTAGGCTTATCGTGCTGTCGGTGATCAGTACGACCCTCTGGGCGTCGACTCTCGCTGTTGCTATGTGTGCGCTGAATCGGGCGACTGATATCACGCGACACAACTTTTCTGCCATGACCGGGAGGTGCTGGACTAGCAGAAACGCTCGATGCCTTGTCGGTTCTGCGGGCAGCGTTCAGGTGATGCTTCTTGTTGTTGCGGTGATGGTTCTCCATCAGACGCTTTGCGTTAGGGTCAGCACCAGTCTTGTCCTTGAGGACGGTAAGAAGATAGTTGGCCCGGCGGACCAAGTGCACCGCACCAGGAGACTTTGCATTTTTCTCCTCACCCTTGGTGCGTTCTTCCTTCTTGTCGACGCGGTGTTCCTCCAGGAAGAACTTGTCAGTCAGTCCGAGTTCCGGATCGTCGCGGATTTGCACCCAGGCACCGTAACCATGGCGGGAAATTCCCACGCTGAGCATGCCGTCCTCTCGCGCGCCCCAAGGACAAGAGTAGCTCGCAGGCTTGATAGCGTCTGCAATGCGGAAGTTGTGCCAATCTTGCACAGCCTCGACTGCCTCTTTGAGGATGCGCATTTCGACGGGCCGATCGATGATAGTCTCAGCGTTCAGCTTCTTTACGCCATTGAAGTCGAAGAGTACAGCCTTCTTGTCCTTTTTGGTAATGGCGCGATTCTCGTCAACCTCCAGTTTCTTGAGCCTTGCTTGTTCCTGTTTGACAAGATCTTGGCTGGTAGTGATGACGGTGTTGAGCGTGCTGCTGACAACGTTCATGTCCCGGCCGATCAGCTTCGCAGCCTTGAGCATCTCATCGGCACGCTCCTCCAATGAACCGTATCGTTCGTAGGCACGGATCAAGTTTCGTGTTTCTTTGGTGTTGAGCGGACGCTTCGGATCACGCTTAACGTTGTCGTCTTCTGACGGTTCATCATCGTCGACGTCGACATCCCGGGAGGCCTCCATAGCGCGCTTCTTTGCGGCCCGTTGCTCCCGTGCACTCGCCGCAGCCGCCTTACGTTTGCGAGGAGCACTTTCATCGAGGAGCTTCTGGGTCTGCTCGTCATCTTTCCGCTGCTGTATCTCAGCCTTAACAACCTCGAGCTCTTCTTTGGGAATGATGTCGTCCCACTCCAGGTCGATCTTGACGTCAGTGTACTCGAAGTTCTTAAGGAACTCTGCACCACCATCAGAGGTTAGACCTGCGGCTTGCTCGGTCTTATGCTCTTCGGCGTTCTCCAGAACAGAGTCGATATCGAGCTCTTCAAGCTTCTTCTGGTTGCCTGACTGTTCAAACATCTTCTGACCACGACGTTTCAAAATGTTGTTGATGTCGTCGGCAGAGTTTGGTTCGGCGACAACGCGACTCATCTTGTCGTTGAGCTCCTTCTGCTGGCGATCTGTGACACCACGTTGAATGGTGATGAACTCCAGCATACGCTTGTTGCGAGCTCGCTCCAGAATCTCCTCCTCGATGGTGTCCTTCGAGACGAGACGGTAGACACTGACGGGCTTCTGCTGACCAATACGATGAGCTCGAGCCATGGCCTGCAAATCGGCCTGAGGATTCCAGTCCGAGTCAAAGAGAACGACTGTGTCAGCAGTCATCAAGTTGATACCCAAGCCACCAGCACGAGTCGACAAAAGGAAGCAGTAATCATCACTGCCAGGAGCGTTAAAGTGATCGATGGCAATCTTCCTCTCGCTTGCCGGAACAGTACCATCCAGACGCTGGTATGTGTAGTTGCGAAGTTTGAGGTAATCTGTTAGGATGTCCAGCATATGAACCATCTGACTGAAGATTAGGACACGGTGACCATCTCTCTTGAGCTTGGTCAACAGTTGATCAAGCAACATCATCTTTCCGCTGGTGGTGATGAGTGCCTTCAAAGTCTCGTCCTTAGTGGCATCGCCCTTTATGAACTTAGCCTCGGCGTTGGGGAAGAGCAATGCATGGTTGCTGGCTTTCTTCAACTCCATGACGATGTTCAGTAAAGACTGCTTCTGACCGGAACCGCCTTCGTTGAGAGCCTCGTAGTTACGAGTGAGGATGTTCTTGTAGTACTCAAGCTGGATGTCGGACAACTCAACGCGAAGAATCTTCTCCGACTTTGGTGGCAGATCGTTTTCGACCTTCTCTTTTGTGCGGCGGATCATGTACGGTTGGATCGCCTCGCTGAGCTCGGCAAGCTTGTGGCTGGCATCTTCAGACGCAAGATCGACCTCCTCATCAACAGTGATCTTGCCTGGCATGAGGAAGTCCATCAGCGCAGACAGTTCTCCTAACGTGTTCTGAATAGGAGTGCCAGTGATGAGTAGTCGACTTGGTGCGCTGAAGCCTCGAAGCTTTTCATACAGCTGAGACTCGCGGTTCTTCAACCGATGCGCTTCGTCAACAGCAAGGAACTGCCACTTGATGCTTGACAGAAACTGCCAGTCAGCAAGGACGTATTCGTATGTTGTCAACAACACGTTGAACTTGATCTTCCTAGGATTGCCATCAACGAGAAGTTCCTTGTCTCGGATGATGCTTCGAGCGTCTTCCCTGCCAGTGTAGATGACATAGTTGATGTCAGGTGTCCAGTTGTTGAAGGTGTCCGCCCAGGCCGGCATGGTTGAGAGAGGCACAACGCAGATGAAAGGTCCATCCTGGCCACGATCGTGTCGCAGCCAGTTCATGAACGAGACAGTCTGCACAGTTTTGCCAAGACCCATCTCATCAGCCAAGATGACATTGGTCCCTCTACACCAGTTGTGCGCAAGGAAGTTCACGCCTTGCAGCTGGAAAGGTCTCAGTCGGCCAAACTTTATGTAGTCCGGCTGCTCGTCGAGCTTCACGAACTTCCGCCGTGTCTTCATGTTCGACTCGCTCAAGTCTGAGGATGGACGATTCGAAGAGCGATCGAGAAAACGGTCGATCTCGGTCTGTGAGAGGCGACTGACAAGAGAAGCAGGCTCCCATGTGCAGAATTCGTAAGTCAAACCCTTCCCTAGCACAACGTTAGATCTGCTTGAGCCATGGCAGCAAGTATGGGAGACTTACATTTGACGTAGTACTCTGTCTCGCCTTCGCCGTCTTGTGAGTCGATGACACGCTCGACAACTTGGAAGTCAAGCTGGCTTTGACGTTCAGTCTCACGGGCGACCATGTGTTGCTCGTACTCCTCGGGCTCTTGCTTTCTCTTGTAGGTAGCGTACATGTCGGCCATGACGGGACCTTTGAAGTAGTTGTCCAGCTTTCGAAAGCCTTTATATGAAGCTGCTGTTCGGTAGTCTTCCCACGTGGAGTGGTAGTGTGCCTTGTCTTGCCATTTGATCAAGTACTCGAAGTCCTTCTTCTGGGCATATGAAGGGTCAACTTCTGTGCCCTCTAGTGGCCGGTGGTCGAGCACCTTGTCGATGATGGGACCGGTCTCTTCAGGCACGTTGGCCCAGTAGGCGGGTGTAGTCTCATCTTCAGACTCTAAGAAGGAATCTTCGTCCTCTTCTTCATTGTAGTTGGTAGCTTGTGCGGTGCGCCGTGAAGAGAAGCGGACCTCCGCTTGTGATGGGGGCAGCGATCCTTGGGCCACAAGCAGTTGCCGTTGGCGGTCCTTCTTGCTGGGCATGCTGCGACGAGGGCCAACGTAGCCATCAGAGTCAGAGTCAGAGTCGGCTGACCGGAAGACTGGTGTAGCTTGCTTTGACGCTATGACGATGGATCAGTACGACTCGAGGTGAAAACTGATGGAGTAACACACCTTTGCGCGAGGCTGTGCGCTGTCGTTTACGAGGCACGTCAGAGCCAGAATCATCATCCTCATCGCTGCTATCGACCTAGAACTGGTGAGCATCATCTCCTGTGGCCCTCTTGGGGTAGCTTACCACTCGACGGTGAGGCCTGGCGCGACCCTGGGTTACAGTTAGCTCATGATCACAGAGGTGGGTGATGCCACGTACGCTGCGACGCAGGCCATAAAGCTCGGGGTTCTGTGTGATGTAGTCGTCCCCTTCTGGGCTGGCCTTCCGTTTCGACGGTCTACTGGACTCTTGGGACACTGAGCTGCGGGCATCATCACTCTCTGCCTGCTCCGGCGGCGGTGATTCAGAATCATAATCGCCGTCCGCCTCGCCCTCAGCATCCACATCATCAGAAGATTCCGAGTCCTGGGCCATCTCTACGTCTTCGTCATCGTCTTCGCCTGGTGCGTCGGCGTCAGAGGCTGGCTCTGCTACGACGTCCTCGTTGGTGTTGGACATATCGCTGTCACTGTGGGATGCCAGACCGTTCGTCGCCGTTGTGTCAGCCGCGTACGGTGAGCCGTGGCCGTTCGTGAGTGGGAGGGAGACTACATGGCCCTGCGAAGTGGGCATCATGATGGACGTAGCTGTGAGAGATGGTCAGCGTAACATCTCGAGATGCGCATAGGTCCAGCGGGCGAGAGCGGGTGCGTTGGATAGGGCGGAACTACGCGACTCAAACGGACCAGAAAGCAGCCAGGGACCGAGGGAAGGACTTCTTCAATGGAGGTCTGATGGAATGGGTCGATAGTCGATGGACGAGTGATGGAGGACAGGCAGCTGAGCGGTGTAGCTCTATTGGTGGGCGGAGAGTGTAGAATGGGCGATAGAGGACGCGCTGAAGCGATCGAAGCGTTGTACTCGTCTGTACTAGGTGTCTTGGGCGTGTTGCTAGATGCACCGACATGGATTCGTGATGGATTGATGGACTTGAGCGAGGCCGGCGACGCGCGAAAAAAGGGCGCGTCCAGGAGTGCGGGACTGGCAGACAAAAAAAACCAAAGGGACGGGTACTCACAGTCCATAACGAAGCTGCCCTCAGGCTGGGTGGCCGGGGTGGGCACTTGGTGTGAGTGAGGTATGGGGTAGTGTGCGAGGAATCGGGATGTTCAAGTTCGGCCTTCAGGGCTTGGGGGACGAACTGCAGGCGCGGCCCACCGCCAGACCCGCGGCCACCAATCAGCGTCGACCAGAGTCGCTGACAACAGCCTCGTCGATTGTTCGTCGCGCAACGTCACAGGAAGAAAGCCCTGCGAATCTCTCTCTACGGTTCCTCTTGCGCCTCCACCACTCTTGCACCTGTTGCAGCGTCGTTGTCTGCACTTAGCCCCTGGCGTTTGTTTGGCGTGCAGCGCGTACCCGGTCCTCTGCTCGATACCTCGTCTCTCGCTGGCACACTCGAAGGCCAAAATTCACCCCGCCACCACCGCTTTTCGACATTCTTTGAAGCCGCGTCCAGACGCCGTCAACCACCACCACCATGTCGGACAAGCTCACCCGGTATGTTGAACCGCTCAGTACGAGTACGCGTATTTTGATTGACATATGACAGTATCGCCATTATCAACTCGGACAAGGTACCCCGCGCTGTCCCCCCCCTCCACACACAAATTTTTTGGCAGGGCTAACGTGAGGATGTTCGTGATGACAGTGCAAGCCGAAGGTGAGTGCGAGAAACGCCCCACTTCTAGTCCGTGCACTAACAAGTAGCAGAAATGCAGGCAAGAATGCAAGAAGTCGTGTCCCGTAGTCCGCACGGGCAAGCTGTGCATCGAAGTCACCCCCGAGTCCAAGATCGCCTTCATCTCTGAGCGCCTATGCATTGGTTGCGGTATCTGCCCGAAGAAATGCCCCTTCGACGCCATCAACATCATCAACTTGCCCACCAACCTCGAGACCCAGGTCACCCACCGATACTCGGCGAACAGCTTCAAGCTGCACAGGCTGCCTATGCCCCGTCCTGGACAGGTGCTGGGTCTCGTTGGAACAAACGGTATTGGCAAGAGTACTGCCCTCAAGATTCTCAGTGGCAAGCTCAAGCCCAACTTGGGACGCTACGACAACCCACCTGACTGGGAGGAAATCCTCAAATACTTCCGTGGATCTGAGCTGCAGAGTAAGCACACTGAGGCGTTGTGCTGAGTCTGTTGTACTAACAGCCTGCAGACTACTTTACCAAGATCCTCGAAGATAATCTCAAGGCCGTCGTCAAGCCCCAGTATGTCGACCAGATCCCCAAGGCCATCAAGGGCCCCGAGAGGGCTGTTGGAAAGCTCATTGGCGCACGCGCACAGATGGATAACCTTGACGACATGATCGACGAGCTCGAGCTCAGGCACATCTTTGACCGTGAGGTCAACCTGCTCTCTGGTGGAGAACTTCAGCGTTTCGCCATTGCCCTTGTCTGCGTGCAGAAGGCCGACGTTTACATGTTCGACGAGCCTTCCTCTTTCTTGGATGTCAAGCAACGTCTTGCCGCCGCCCGCAAGATCCGGAGCTTGCTCCGCCCTGACGACTACGTTATCTGTGTCGAGCACGATTTGTCCGTTCTCGACTACCTTTCCGACTTCATTTGCGTTCTTTACGGAAAGCCCGCCGTTTACGGTGTTGTCACACTCCCAGCATCCGTCCGTGAAGGCATCAACATCTTCCTGGACGGTAACATCCCGACTGAGAACCTGCGTTTCCGTGAGGAGTCGCTGCAATTCCGCATTGGCGAGGCTAGTGACGAGTTCATGGTCGACCACGCCCACGACTACAGCTACCCGAAGATGTCCAGGACACAGGGTAACTTCAAGCTGGACATCGAGACTGGACAGTTCAACGACTCCGAGATCATCGTCATGATGGGTGAGAACGGTACTGGAAAGACTACCTTCTGTAAGATGCTTGCTGGTGCCCTGCAGCCAGACGGCACAACCAAGGTCCCCAAGATGAGCATCTCCATGAAGCCTCAGACCATCACACCCAAGTTCCAGGGCACCGTCCGCCAGTTGTTCTTCAAGAAGATCAAGGCTGCTTTCCTGAGCCCTCAGTTCCAGACTGATGTCTACAAGCCGCTGAAGATGGACGACTTCATTGACCAGGAAGTCCAGAACCTGTCTGGTGGTGAATTGCAGCGTGTCGCTATTGTCCTTGCTCTGGGTCTTCCCGCCGATATCTACCTGATTGACGAGCCCAGTGCTTACCTCGACTCCGAGCAGCGTATCATCGCTGCTCGTGTCATCAAGCGATTCATCATGCACGCCAAGAAGACCGCTTTCGTTGTCGAGCACGATTTCGTCATGGCCACCTACCTTGCCGATCGTGTTATTGTCTTCGACGGTCAGCCTGCCGTTCACGCCCGCGCTCGCGCACCTGAGTCTCTCCTCTCTGGTTGCAACTCTTTCTTGAAGAACCTGGACGTCACTTTCCGTCGTGACCCCAACTCTTACCGCCCGCGTATCAACAAGTACAACTCTCAGCTCGACCAGGAGCAGAAGTTGAGTGGAAACTACTTCTTCTTGGAAGATGATGCTTGAAGTTGTTCATGACCAAAAGTACGATGCCCCTCCCCAGCGCCGCCCTAACGGGCATGCAGCGCTCGGAGGCACCAAAAGGGGAAACAAAAAGCGAGGTCTGAGGGCGCACTCAAGCTCCCTGGATGAGGACATTGAGTGTGATGAGGACGATGCAGAGGATGAAAGATCGTGATGGCGGTCGACCTCCTGCGCTGTTTGATCCAATCAAGTCAAGCAAACACAGTCAGACAGCCCGGGTCAAGCTAGGTGACCGCCATCGACCCTAGACAGACACGAAGATACATGTGAGAGAGAAGGCCGTTCACGAGCCTGGTGGATGTAGATAGTAACCATACCCTGAGAAATGATTCAAATGCCCCACACATGTCTGTTCTTATCACAAAAGTGAACACCAATCAACTGTTCAGCCACTTCAGAACCAAGCCCAACTCCTCCTTCATACTCTCCTCCACCTTCCCCGGTCCCATAACCTCTCCAACCCTGAACTCCACCCTCCCCCTCAACTCTTCCAACGGACTCAACAACGCCTCCATCTCCTCCCTCACACTCCATTCATGGTTCCAGCTGACTCTCCGTATCGATACGATCACCGTCTTTAGCTCTTTCGCCTCATCTCTCAGCAGCTTAATCTGGTCGTCCAACCAGTGCGCAGACATTTGCTTGATCGTAATCGAACCCACAGCCGGGGAGGTGCCGCTAGCTCTCATCGTCCCCGGCAGGAGCAAGAGCTCAACTTTCTTTATCTTTCGGACTATATGTAGGGAGCTTTCGGAGATTTTGTTGCTCCGGTTGTTGAAGCTTTGCGCTACGAAGCGGAATGTGCAACGACTGAAGTAGTATGTTGATAGTTCTTGGAGAATTTTGCGGTTCGCCAGGATGAGGCTTAACGGTGGTCCGGTTAGGTCTATTGCTGCGATGGGTGATAGACTTTTGTAAGGGTAGCTACGCGGTTCAGGAAGGCAGAGGTGGTCGTATATTGCGTAACGGAGTTCAATCGGTAGGCGGAAGAAGGGTGAGGTTGTAGCCATTTTGGTTGAAGTCATTGGACTCGGTTGTGATACTGAACAATGATGTATGCTGAAGCAAGTGATTTCTTCGCTGTTGGGATGGTCGCAGTCAACCACAGACAGCTTTGCACGCTGATTTAGGCCGGCGATGGATTCGGAAGCTCTTGATATATGTTTGATTGTTTTGTGATGTTCTATCGACCTGTCTGCACAGAGCGTGGTGTTGCAGTTGGACCCGAGGACTCCGAGTGGGGCAACGGCATGACGTGCATGAACCAGCCAGTCGGTGTCCCAGCCTCAAGGATGCAGCAGATCCAAATGATCATTGATCTCCGTATCCGCAACTCCTATGGTACAGATTGGGCACTCAACGAGCGTCTTCTTCTCAACAAGTAATTGGCCATCGTCCGTGTCGGCTCGCGGCCGTTTTTGGCCTGCGCTGGAGCTCACTATAGCGTCCTTGATTATCGCACTCCGCGAGGTTTCATCCTCTTCGTCCAGCGCAATGGGCTTATCAGAGGTTTTACCCTCAGTATTACTGTCCTTTCTCTTTGATGTTGTGATCCACTTGTCGAGCTTGTTCTTCTGGCGTCCTGCTCTCTCCTTACTGCTCATATTCTGGAGCTGCTTCTTGGTAAGCTCAGGCTCACTAATCTTTGCGTACGTCCCTCCACATTCAGCTTCGTGTCTCGCCCACCAAGTGTCACCTTTGCCAGGTGCTCGGTTCATGCTACGCTTCACCTGGCCAAAGAACGGTGGCTGGGTCTTGCATCGGCCGTGGCACTGCCAGACATGGGTTCGATAGCTGTCTACCTCGTCGTGGAACGTGTGGTAGATGGTAACCTCGTAGTTGCCGTGGTTATTGATAGCGTCAGCCAGCAATTGAAACCCTACACCATGACCTGTGCCATCGTCACCCCTCGAATGTTTCCACGACGTCGTGATAAAGAAGTAGGCGTGTATAGCCTCGTGCAGTAGCGTGTTGATCGTGTCAGAACGTGGACGGTACTGCAACAAAGGAGTGCTCAGCTTCAGACGGATGCGTGTGAACTTGTTGGTCGACGGATCCTTCGAAAGTTCACAGATGCCAGCACATCTAGATTTAGAGTTAGCATACGTTTCGCACGTGAATCTGGATGCACGTGGGACGGCCCGGCTGTCAATCTGAGACCATGCTCCAGAAATGTTCCGGTGAGACAGTCACAGATGGCAACCCAGCGCAACACATGGAAGCAACGCTTACAGGGTCAGTCGTGGCGACCAGATCACCTCGACTCGTGGCAACAGAAGGTTCCCGAAATACAGCTTATCGTAGTACCCGAACAGCTCAAAGACATCGACGAACGGCTCTCCGTCGTTAGTGATGGCGTCAATAGCATGCAGTGCATCTTGTTGCTCCGTCGACAGTGGATCTAGGGTTGCAATTGCCTGCAGCGCGGCGTCCTCATCCGTGATGGGCATTGGAACACTGGGCGACAAAAGAGGCACGTTTCATGCGGGCGTATCGATATCGTTCCGGAACACGAGCCGGTAGGGCAGAGTGGACAGGCATTGGCTGTCAAGCATGTGGCCTCGTGGCTAGGGAATGGGGATCTGGCAGGTCGGTCCGCCTTCTTAGGGCCTTAGCTGCTGCGGAATGACTGCTTGATGTCCAAACCGTTCACGCTCAAGGCACCGCCCGTGATTTGTACCTGGAACCCCCTTGCAGTGCGCTTTATTGCAACCCATCCCTTTTGCCGTGATTTCCCTGATGTGCACTGTCCGCTGCCGTGAGGAATTTTGAACACGTCGAAGGCACGCAGAGAGAATAGCGATTGTCCACGACGCACACTGTTGTTATGACGCACGCAGCACGCCTGTCCCACATGCACGCAGCGCCGCCCACAAACAGCACGAGCACACAGCAAACACCCAGCCCTCACGCCCGCCCTAACACCACTGCGACGAAACCCTCACGTGCGCGCTTCATTCACCACACGCATGCGCGCGCTCGCAGCAGAGCCTGAACGAAATGGCGGCCGTCGACACTCCACGGTCCGTTGATCTCGTGCGCACCGCCTCGCAGACTTCGACGCACTCCAACCCCAGAAACCGCAGCATACAACGCGTACGGCCAAGCAAGCGAGCCTCAAATGCGTCTATGAGCCGCAGCCGTAGCAGGCACCCTTCTCCACCCGAGGACACCAAGAGTCTGACCTCATTCCCCTCGCTATCACCGAGTCCAGATGCATCCCCAGTACAGTCGCGCATCAACGGCTGGTTTCGCGCTTCCAGTGGTGTGGCAGACGAGATTGTCAAAAATGACGAGAGCAACATTGTAGCGTCGCCAGATACTGTAAAGGCTGTGCCGCCACTTGATGCTGCAAAGAGCCCTCTTCCAGCGGCAACGGTGAGGAAGGTTACCAAGTCGACACAGCAGATTGTGGGAAGCTTGATGGGCGCACCCTCAGCCAGAGACCGCTCCGCACTCTTCGACGACACACCGGCCGAACCCTCGAAAGTGCCTGGCAACTTGCACTTCTCCACCGACCAGAACATCCGAGATATCATCGACCAGGCCGGCGCCGTTGCCCTTGTCAGGCAGTTGGCCGGCGATCTAGCACAGCGAGATGCCCAAATCACTGCTTTACGACGAAGAGCCGAGGAGCGGGAGAGGATATTGAAGAAGATGCTCCAGGAATGCGAGGTCTCGAACATGGACATCGAAACCCGACTTCGCGATCTCGAGAAGACCAGAGAACAATCGAACGAAATTACAAAACAGCGAACAAGGGGTGACAGTGCGCTCTCTGGTCTGCATCCAGATGACCCTATGGAAGACAGACTAGCACGGGCTATGGAGGACGAAGTCGCACAACACCCTGACGCTCTAGGCATCGACACTGTAGGCTCAGCACCACGGGCTGACGTGGCCTCGATCTACTCAACTGCTTCAGACGCACCACGCGACACAGGGCGACCCGGCTGGAAGAGCTACATTTGGAATGGCACAAGCAGAAAGAGCAGCAGAGCTCCCTCGGTTGCAAGCATGGTCGATAGAGACGCGTCGAGTCTGTCAGGGCAAACAAGGTCACGGGCGAACAGTGGAGCCAGGGCACCTCGAAAGGCTCTCGTAAACGATCTTTTCGTACCTCCCGGTTCAGCTAAAGGAGGCAATGCGGTCCCCGCTCTGCGCCGCTTACAGAGTCACGACCAGTGCGGTGAAGGTTCGAGTCGTCGATCCTCCTCAGTATCTCTCGCAAGCTGGGCGTTGAAGATGGTTGCTGGGAATAACCAAGCGAGCAACACCAAGGCTAGCACAGTCAGAGGCCGCAAGCGCACAGATTCAGACGCTGCAGATCGTACACCTTCTGTGGTGTCGACACGAACCACTCAGTCTGCTAAATCGTCTCTGGCGAATGTCCAGAAGCGAAACCTTGGCCCCAACGGAACTATCAAAAGTATTGCTGGCGACACGCCAAAAATTGGTTCCAGCATTGCAAGCCCACAGCCTTCTCGCGGCATGAGCAACCTTGGACCAGTTGAAATGGACCGTATATTGCCTGAGGACTCAAGACCACCGACATTGGTCCAGCATCACAACCGATTCGTTGGAAGCAGCGAATACCTGACCGATCGATTTGGATTCATTTACGATCAGCGTCGAAAGAAGAGACAAAGCGAGGCCGCAGCTGCTTTGACCCAACACAAGCGAAACAATAAGGTAGAGTCTCTTGGAGGTGGCAGATCTGTTGTCAACCTCATGGGGCTTGACGAAGAAAACGAGGACCCTGCTTCAGCAGCGAGCGGCGACCCTTCACGACCCTCCAGTTCAGGCTCGGATGATCTGAGCAACAAACCCGTATCTAAGTCGTGGGTTGACTACCTCAAGCTTGCGACACAGCCAACTGAGCTCTTGTCCCACACGCCATCCGCAGCACCTATCACGACTGTAACCGTGGAGGCTGCCGAAGCTGAATTGTCCAACCCAAAGAGTCAGATCACAATGACTAAGCGCGGGTCTCTGCCATCGTCGAGCACGAACCCAGAGCCTGCACCAACTCGTGTCTTTTCGAACCATGCCGAGCTCTCTGTTGTCACACCTTCGACACCCACAACGCCGATCAGCCCCTACCCACCCTCTCAAACCGACCCTGTGAAGTCGCTGCTAGACCAGATGAGTGAGCTCCACGATAACATCCAGAAGGAGCGAACGCAAATCTGGAATGAGTTTCACAAGAAGGCCCGGGCACAACAAAAGCGTGAGGGCGATGCCGCTGCCGACAGCGGCTCGAAGGCTATGCCTGAGACCCTCCTCACTGACGGGGAGATCATTGGCATTGCCAGCTTAGGCAACAAAGGCAAGGTTGGCCGCGCCAAATGGCAAGAGTTTCGTCGCCTCGTTCTGGGTGGCATACCTGTCAGCTACCGAGCTAAGATCTGGGCTGAGTGCAGCGGTGCCTCCAGCTTGCGCATACCAGGCTACTATGAAGACTTGGTTAACAACGGCGAAACCGATCCCTCGATTGCAACACAGATCGAGATGGATATCACGCGTACGCTCACCGACAACATATTCTTCCGCACGGGACCTGGCGTGCAAAAGCTGAACGAAGTCCTGCTTGCATACTCACGTCGCAATCCAGAGGTTGGGTACTGCCAGGGCATGAACCTCATTACTGCTTGCCTCCTGCTCATCATGCCTACCGCTGAGGACGCATTCTGGGTTCTGGCCACAATGATCGAAAACATTCTGCCCCAGAACTACTACGATCAGAATTTGCTCACTTCTCGCGCCGATCAGACAGTTCTACGCTCATATGTTGTCGAGTTGCTGCCAAAGCTGTCTGCCCACCTCGACGAGCTAGAGATCGAGCTTGAAGCGTTGACCTTTCAATGGTTCCTGTCTGTCTTCACAGATTGTCTTTCGGCCGAGGCGTTGTTCCGCGTTTGGGACGTTGTTCTGTGCATGCACGATGGTTCGACTTTCCTCTTCCAGATCGCTCTTGCCCTGCTCAAGCTGAATGAGAAGGCGCTCCTGCAGTGCGACACCCCAGCAGGTGTCTACCACTACATCAACCACCAGATGACGAACCACGCTATCTCTATCGATGGCTTGATACAAGCTTCTGATGCCCTAGGTCGTTTCGTCAAGCGTAAGGATGTTGAAGAGAGGCGTGCACGGGCCGTGGCGCATGAACAAGAGCTCATGAGGCAGCGTGAGGAGGCACGACTCGAGCGTGCCAGGAAGAGGGCTAGCAAGGCCTCTGTCACTACCGAAGAGCCAGTGTCGCCTGTGACGCAAGAGGACACGAAGTCGATATCTGCCAGTCTCGATGCAGAGCTGTCGATGCAGACGAGTCCCATGCGTACACCTTTGTCTGGCCATAGTCAGCGCAGCGAAGAAGAAGAAGATGCAGAACGACTGAACCGCGAGCTCGAACTCGCTGAACGCACGCCGATGCCTATGGAGGAGGAGTTCTCGTGGCGAGCGTAGTAGAGTGTTGGGTACAGCATCATAACTTTTTGAGCATACACTTTCCTTTGTCAACCACATTGCATCGATTGGCGCTATATACTTTATTGTCTTGGGTCGCGTAGCATACATATACCCCTTTCCTTCCTTTCTATGCCGCATGCTGCATACCCTTTTGGGCCTTCGATACCCTCACTTTTCGTTTTGTGTCGATAGACTCTGACTCATCCTACAGTTAGGTAGCTTTGTTGCATAATACATATCAACGCAATTCGTTGGGTAGCTCACATTGACACTGTTGTTGGGTGTCTTCTACATCTTCAAGCCCTAACGCCATGGATACTGGAAAGCCTTCTGGAGACGCATCAGCTACAGCTGATCAGCATATACTGTACTAGGCCAAAAGTTTGTTCGCTTAGCGGACTTCCTTACCAAAAGTCACCTCTTTCACCTTAAGATATCTACCTTTCTAAATAACACAGAGCTATAAAGTTATACTTTTTGGAAAAAAAAATAGTAAAAGAATATATTCTAGAAGTCTTAAATCTTTATCTTATTTCTAAGACTTGAGAGAGTAGAGAAGATAGCAAAGATAGATTCTCTAAGAAAAAAGGAAGATTAAGCGGGGTTCATTACTAGTTTCTCTTTACCCCTCATCTAATTTTATACAAACTTAAGATTAATTGCTAAAACCTAAGAGTGTTAGAAACAGATATTCACTTCTATAATTCTTTATCTTATATTATTCAAATAAGCAGAGGCTGTTATATTTATTATAGAATATGGTCAATTTTGGTGGGGTGAAGCCGTCGCAAACAGACTTTTGGCACCCGACTGTAATACCATCCAGCCCCGTGCCCAAAATTTCAGGACTACGTTTACCAGCAGTCGCCGTGGCACAGTTCTGTACGCTTGCTACGCCTTCGCCCAGGAAATGAGTCTCAACCCATTCAATGCTCATTCATGTTTTCCACAATTAGTTTACCTGACTCCGAAGGTCGACCCAGCGATGTATTTAAGGCTCCGTTGTACGTCTGGGGTGATCAAAACTCTCACCAGCAGATTCGCTGCGAGGGACGCTGGCTTTGGGTGCCGACTACATTGTACTCGTTTCTACTACGTCTTCAATCGAATCGCCAATATCGGGTACTGTGGGCGGATGCAGTATCAATAAGCAGAATGTGCAGGAGAAAACGAAACAAGTCAGCATCATGGGTCATATCTTCTAACAAGCCACGTGCTCCCTCTTCTGCCTGAGACCGACGGAATCCGACTTTTCCCTTTGATACGCGCTTCAATTTCTTACAAGCGCTCAGAGCGACATCGAAAAATGCGAACGAATCCTTCGAGACGGGAGCGCTGACGGCATCAATTTCGTGGACCCGGTTCTGGAGATTGGAGAAGGACCGTTCCATTGTATCAAAGAATTGCTGAGCCTTGAATGGTTCCATGGACTGTGGATAGTCGCTGTCTAAGAAAGGACTGTTCATCTACGGCCGAGAAGAAATCCCTAAAGAGGTGCTTCTGAGATTCGTCACCATGTTCAGCGTCTTCGCACCCAACGTCTGCCGTCGATACAATGCGTTGAGCGAGGTTCAACAGGCATACAATATGATAACAGCTTACACGTTGTCCCATATCAATTTGATGGTCGATCCAGAAGTGGCTGTAGTACGAAATGTGCCGAAGGCCAGGCTGGACCTTTCCTTTATGCACATATTGAATAGGATACGAGACGGCGGTTGTAGAGCAACGCTTGCGATAGACTATATCTAAGCATTTCTCGGACATCCTAAAGCAGTGGTCAATTGCAACACTCTCGTCAGGATTGATTACACGGTTCCGGCCAGAAAGGCATTCCAAGCCTTCACCGAATACTGCCTGAACAACGACGGCCTGAAACTACTCTCTTGTTGTGTCTACCACGAAGACAAGGAACTCAACCCGGCATGGGAACCTTCCTGGGTTCCGAGATGGGACATACCGAAGCCGTACGTGGAGCTTGGTAGAGCCTTAGGTTCGGCCTCCTATCACGCAGGGACGCGAACTCACGACGAGCGCACCTTACAGAATCCGTATCGCAGTGCGCGAACTAAACATGTTCGTTACAAGATTTATCGTTGGGAGTGTCAAATCAAGTTTTCAGGCATGTCACAATAAGCTATGCGAAAGCGGTTCATTCCCCAGAACTTGGGACATCTTACAAGCGGCAGTCGCAGCAGAGATGAACACTGTGCCGGATTGCGAGTTCATGGTCAAGCTCTTGACAGGTGGACATATGGGTCAGTGGTCTTCCATGTCTACGCTAGCGCTCTTCCAAGTGTGCTCCTCATGTCCAGTGGTTCCACCGGAAATGGTACCTTCCACTCAAGATTCCGTCTTCATGATATGGTTGGACGAGCATGTACGCGAAAATGCTCAAAATTCTGCAGAAGCAGAAGCTTCTTTATCACCAGCGTTGGGTACTTCGGCTTGGGTCCACATATTATGCAAGATGGCGACATCTGCTGTGTGCTGTATGGGGTGCATGTCCCGATGAAATTGCGAGAAGCATCTCGAGGCGAGTTCCGGCTGATCGGCGAGGCTTACATCGAGAGTATCATATTTGAAGCGGAGCCGGATCGGAATGAAGAGCGTGAAGTTGTGCTGATTTGATGCTTCTCAAGGTCCTGTTGCTCGTATCAACAGTCGTGTTCTGGTTGACATGTCAAGCAAAAGTACACTCTGTATTAGTTGGTTTTTTCGACGACCTCAAGCAAGATCAAAGGGACACATTCAGGAGTTACCTTGATGCCAATTTTATTTCAGGTCATTATGCTCTTGTCGTACCAAACTGAATCGCGACTTACCAAACACTTCAAACTATCGTACATCTGCGGCGCTCGGTGATTGTGTTTGTCGTGGAAGGGTGCCGTATCCCTGATCTCAGTCGTTGCCGACAACTCAAATGGCGTTTCTTCATCGTCTGAACCAAATTGGAGTGACTGCCTCAGCCAATGAGCCGTAGTCTAGGACAGACCCTCACTATCCAATGTTTAACCATTGTTTCCCAGTCGATACGCTTGATCCCTCTGATAGTCGCCAAAGCTCGACTTGATGCGCGTTTGCACAAGCATGAAGAAGTCTTCCATTGTGATTCCTCCCTCGACAGTGTATGGGGTCCAGGCTTTGCATCGATAGGACGGATCGAAGGTAAAGTCGCATTCCATCGTGATGGTCTGCGCTGGTGGTTGCGAGATTAGCATCTTCCTCCATATTGCACCCGGCAAGCCTTGCGCAGTCCGGCAGAGCGCTGCAGGATCTCTGCGATTAACGTAGTCTGCCCGGGAGGTAGAGGAGGAACTCTGTCCACTGGCCTGAGTGTTCAGAGGGTGCGCCGAGCGAAACATGTTTTGAAGAATGGGGTTGAACACAACGTCATCGGCGGAGAATCTTGCTCGCTGGAGCTTGGATGGGTGGTTGTAGGGCTTGCCAATATCGATCCAGAAGACTGGCTGCTGTTGGGGCTGGTCCGCGCGAAGTCTTCGTGTGTCTATGACGAGCTTGAAGACAAGTGCTGGGCCATCGCTAGGATCCTCGACATTCGTGCTGAGGAACAGAGCCTGCTGCAACTGCGGAGACCGAGAGATGGCTGCGTTCCAGTGCTGTGAGACACGGAGGCATCGGGCTAGGGCCCAGAAGTCGAGGTGGCTTAGAATGGCTTCTAGTATTTCAGTGGGCAAGGGCCCCAAGGTGGCGCCTCCGACGTTGCTCTCATGGGAGGCAGGTGTACGACCAGCGCCCTCATGCTCCTCCAGCACCGAGTCTAGTACTGCATCGTGGTAACAGTGTCGAAGGTATTGGCAGATAGACTCGACGTAAGCGGCGTGGCGCATCTCAGGGACAGAAAAGAATCATAGACACACACACAGGCGTGTCTACAGAACACAGCACTGCAGAACAGTCACTCATTGATATCGCAATCGAAGTCAACCCCCCAAAAGCAATGCAAAATGGGTTAATACATGACTGCATGTGCCGCCGTTATACCTAGAGAGGCCATTGGTGGGTCTCGGGTCATTTTGCTCCTCGTACGCTGGTCCAAACGTGCGCGTGTTGTTTTCGATCCTCAGTGAGGTTTTGGAAGAGATGAAGATCGAGGAAAGATCGTCGGTGGGGAGGCGTGTATAACGCCAAGATCCCAGCTGACTTAGCAAAATTAGCGTTCCCTCTCCGGTGGTCGTTCTGGCCAATCACCCACGCGCTTGCCCAACTTCACTGCAGTGAGTGCCTGTTCGGGTAATACCCAACTCCACGGCAGCTTCAACACATACACTGTAGTCTTTACGATAAAATGCACCTTTACCAGCACATCGCCCTTGCCTGACACGGGCACACGGGTGGGTAATTACGTCACCTGCGCGGCTTACGCTTTCTGCCGTTTTCCACGACCTACATCATCAACCAAAAATGTCAACGCTCGATACGCTACCACTCGAGATCATTTTCCATATCTTCGATTTCATCTCAAGCCCTCATGATCCAAGCTCATCCGCATCTCATCCACTCAACAGCCTTGCCGCGACAAGCAAGCACTTTGATTCGGCGGTGGAAGAGTACACACGTGCTCTGCTCAAACAACATGCCAACTTCGCACCCCAAAAGAAGTCGAAGATCTACACAAGCCGGAAGAAGTGGTTAGCAGAAACCTGCCAACTCTGCTACAAGAAAAGTAAAAGGCGATCAACGCTTTGGTCCAGTTTGACATGCTGTCTGGCGTGTGATAAGAAATATTTTCCGAAAGTAGTATGTTCAAGAGTACACAGGCATTAAGCCCATTGATTGACGACATGTAGACCATGACCAATGCCATCAAGCAATATGGCCTTTCAAAGCTTGACATATTCACACCAAACCGCCTACATCCCACACTCCCACCTCTGGCACATGGGGAATATCCAGTCATGGGCGGTGTCGCCACCAGTATGCATCACCATCTCAGGTTCATCAGTGATTATTTTACTAACAATTCAGTGATATACGAGCCAGATCTCATCGCGCGACGAGACCACATTCACGGTCAGCTCAGCGCCATGGACAGAGCCGATGCGCATTTGCGCAAACGTGTCAGGCGACATGACACACTGATGGCGCACATGGAAGCTGCTTATTCGACCGCTCGCAAGATATGGTATCGAAGTCCACGATTTCAGAAGGAAGGGGAAGTGAAGTTGGGAAGAGCAAGCATGGAGACACGAGAGAGCCGGGATGAGTTCGTGCGGAAAGGTCTTGCACATGAGCGGGCTGCGATTCGCATGAAAGGTGCCTCAGAGGAGACCGCGATTGAGCTCGATTGACTGGCTTCTTTCACATTGACAGGCGGGCTTTTGCCGGCTCATCGAATGAAGTGTTGAAAGAGATCTCTGAATTAATGGGATTTCTGACTGCTGAACGCCGGTGGCGTGTCACGAGAGGTTCAGCAGCTTTTTGTCAATCTCAACGCTATCTCCAAACTTAGCAAAGACTAATCTCAGACAGCTGATGAACACTGGCCGTAGCCTGCTTAGGGTCGAGTTGCGGAACACAAGCCACTCCCACCAGCTCGTATAACCCGCCTTCGACCGACCTGATGACGGACCTCAACGCATCTTTCTATTGTCCAATAAGCACGTCGTCTAACATACGCGTCTCAGCGCAAAGGAGAGTACTTTCGTTGTTGGATCAGATTCGTTGGCTGCAGGCGTGTCTGAAAACGTCAGTGCGCCAAATTAAGGCCAACTATTGATCGTTTCCATGGCAGCGGTATCTGTGAAATCTCTGCCGGCTTATGGCTCAAGTTCTGGTAATTCAGTTATATTGTCCCGAATAAGGGAGGTAACTTCGTCAAACTTTGATGGAGCGTATCTTGAGTTCTCAGTGTCCGGGTCGTGTGGCATGGAGTAGTACCATGGCACGAATGAGCCCTTCAAGATAGCCCTGTAAACCGTTTGGAGTGCAACAGTGAGCTTTCATGCATACGTCAAGATTTGACAGGTACCTTAGCAGACATGTAATGATGGTTAGGCGATGCTCTTCTGCTAGTTTGAGTTCGAACGTTGGGACTTCGACCTTTATCGTTCCTAGCTTGCCATATAATTTGACTGATGTCGTCAGGATATGCTTGTTACACGTAAGACGAGTAAGTTTGAACGTTTCCCGGCGGGAGTCGTTAACAACAGGTGTGGGTGCTGCCATGAGCTCAGCCCGAGACCAATCCACCGCCCAGAATGCTAAGTTTGGGATCAGAGCACGCTCACGGTTGTAAGCTGCCAGTTAGAGCATGCGTGAACCGGTATACTTCATGAACAGCTGTGTCGCCTGTGCATACACATCCGCGCATGTCAAGGCCTAATCAGGTTGAATCGTGACAGGATCTACCCGACTCAAAAGAGATATTTCAATCAATGCATATATCCCGTCTCGTGGGTCGGATGCATCGATGCGCCGTGTACTTAGAGTCATGTCTTGAATCAGTTCCCATAGGCTTCCCAGTCCAAAGTACGGTTCCTCGATCTCATGATGCCTTGATCTCGCAAGTTATTAAAGATGGGTAGTGTACAAGACCAGCGCAGGAACATCGGCCATGTTGTGAAACCTTCGTGCCTCGTGGTCGATCTTGTTTACGCGAAACCAATCGGAGTCGTGATCAGTCCGCTTCGACAGCGTACGTTCGAAGTATACAGTGAGTGCTGCTTCGTACAGCCTCACGCTTGCGACGAACTCTCTTGCAGAGATGGTCTGATGCCACAGACGATGATCGGATTCAATGATAGCAAGAACTCTTGAGAACCCGGACTCCCGATCACCACGGTCTTTGTATAATCGACGCAAGCAATGCGGATAGCGATAGCTTTCCTGAATCCTGGACGTTGTGAATCACCTCATCGATGATCTTCTTGCCATGAGGGTCGATAAGGCCTAGAGTCTATCCTTCGTAGCCGGATTCGAAGGCGTCGTTTGGACTGGGCCCGCTGATAAGAACGAGTATACCGCATTGCAGCGCCTTACGTCCATAGGCAAAAAAGGATCGAAGGGCCTCGTCGGACTCCTTGGTCGAAAGTCCTAGGTATATTAACGTTTTTGTTGCTTTTAAGTAGATCTTGTCCATCATCTGGACTTGCCAACTCTTCTCTGTGTCATTGGCATGATCCATACACAGAGCATCAACCCATATCGGCGGTTACAACCTTCAATGGCAGCTTCAATGGATCGTTGTAGGCTCACTGATGTCGAATCAACCGCGGATATACGCAAAAACGCTTCAAGCAAGTTTGCTGCTATAGGTATGTATGACCAGTCGTTCAAAAAGATGGCTGACGTAGCAGAAGGATTGCCCCAGACATAGGACAGCGCCTTGTATTTGGGTGCATCCAATAGTGAGACGCACTCAGAATGGCCAGTCAATCCAAGAAAGGAGTCGTTTTCCGTCGGTATGATCTGATCGAGATGCAGTAAGCGTATCTCATTCCGCTCTTGATTTAGAGCAGTGAAGACGTGCATTGAAGGCATTTTATAGACTGTATGCCTGTTTGTTCTGACGCTTACCGAGCTGCATGGTGCCACAGTGCCTTCCTCCCACGCAGAATCTGCATCTCTGCTTCCAACACGTTTTCGATACGTTGATAGTATTTGAATCGACTGCTACTCATCCTGGAGAAGCTGATGTATCAAAAGCTTCTCGTTTGTTCGAACCACCGGTCTGTTTTCACTCTTAGTTTCCCGTGGGTCTCCGCCGGTGCGAACGCGATCTTCCCCACGGTCCCACCAACATTCACATCGCCAACAATAACCCTCATCTTTGCTAGGCGCTTCGATTTCTCTGACCCAGTCTCTGTACTATTACTCTGCCCAGGAGTTCCTGCAAAGTATGTTGAATCTCTAATGAGGCTGCTCGTATAGCCGAGAATTGGAGGTGCGTGACAGAGCCAGCACATAACGAGAGAGAAAACTGCAGCGAAGAACATTACTGCCACCGAGATGACGTAAATGGTTATCCAAGTAACACTGATTGCGTAGACCAATGGTAGGGGAACCTTTGTATGGGACGCGGCGTTCAAGAGTGTGGTCATCCATCGAACTTGCGACATATTTCCACCGAAATTGGATCTGTAAGCCCAGAAGGCTCTCCAAAGTATTGTACAGATGTTCGAAGCGCCTTGTGAAGCTCTCGGTGTCTAGGTTGCCTAGATCCGTCTGTCCTCCATCGAGGGTATCTTCCAGAAAAGCATTGAAGGGATCTTGGATGTACCATTCGACCATGCTGGATTGAGCGCTTCCGTGCTGGATCTCATCTAAGGAGTCTATGAAAGTTTCAAAGAACATTGCTCATATCTGGCCGCATAGCAGTATGTTGTGTTTGGACGGTAGATGCGGCTAGACTCTATGATACTTTGACCTGTCGGTTCGGTCGGGCCAGGTTGCATACGGATCTTATCAACACCACAATCAGGTCGACCGAGATTGCCTCTAGACGAGCATGATGCCTGTAGTTCCACCTATGTAGTATCCGTTGTACAGCTGGTCATGGACAAGAAGTACTTCTGACTTTTTGTACCAAACAGTAGGCGATGATGGTACGTATCAGATCGGTTGGCCATGAGAATGGCGCTGTTGTTTGTTGATGAGACAAAAAGCTTCACGCTTGAGTTCGGTTCGAAGTTTTCCAACTCTGTTTGTCGCTCTGGCTGACGGTGCACGACTTGACGCACGTGTTAAGAGCTCTATCGATGGGAGCCTAAAGTCCACATCATTTGTATTCTCTGCGTATAGTATAGGTAGGTTTGATCTGTCTATTGCGCGTGGCAGATCTCTGACGTTGACTGAGGCTTGGAAAGCTCATAGGAATGTCGAGTAAGAAGAAATAATCTGTGTAGTTATTGCTACTTTGCCGTCCTTACAAAGCACACTATATCTCCTGATCAAGCGCGGCAAGGCTGAAACCGCAAGCCACGACGTAGAGTAAACATGCATGCGCGCCGAATCAATGTGGCAGTAGCCAACTTTAGACAGTCTTCGGCAAGGGTCGCAGTCCGTGCAGCATGCATGGTTCACATAAATAGGTCGATGCAGCCCCCACATTCGTTAGCCTTGCTACACTTAGCTCGCACTTCAGTTAGCTAAACCTGCGAAATGGATATATGCGCATAGGAACGTTATAGGGTACACTTTGTGTTACTCACTCAATAAGCTTGCGCGTGGCATTTATTCTCTCATGCCATAGCTCTCGTATGGGAAGTCCTCCAGGCTCTTGAGCAGCCTCGACCACCCATCATCAGTCTCACCAGGCATGCCAACCTGTCTCTTGCCCTGTTTGACCTCAACTTCCGTCTTCTGCAACTGCTGCTCCTCATCTTCCTTGTGCTCGCCAGTCAACCCGGCCAACACCTCTTTCTCCCTGCCCTTGTACTCGTTCAGCAGCTCCAGGTGAGGTACCCAAACTGCCTGCATACCTGCTCTCCGCCCTGACTCGACACCCGGCACGCTGTCTTCGAACACCAAGCACTCCTCTGGTTGTATCGGTGGCTGGCCTTGAGCCTCGAGCGTCTTGTTGAGCGTGGAGAGAGCGAGGAGGTAGATGTCCGGTGCTGGCTTGCCGCGACCTGCAGGTATCCGTGGATCGTCACCAAGGACCTGGTGCTCGAGCTCGAAGTTCTGGAAGAGGTCGCCGAGGTGCTCGCTCTTGATCTTGAAGTTGTTCTTGTTGCTGCTCGTCGCTAATGCCATATGCACACCCCTCTTCTTGAGTCCCGCCAACAGGTCCATCACACCTGGTAAAGGCTTTGTGTTCGGGAACAGTTTAACTTGCAGTTCCCTTTGCTCCTTGAGGAATTGCTCTTGGCCAATGGGTAGCTGGGCCCATGAGTGGAAGATCTGGCCGGCTTGAGGGCCAGGACGACCTTGTAGTTGCGCCTTGATGGACCATGGTAGGTTTGGCTTGCCGTAACGTGTGAGAATCGTGTTCGTGACCTCTGTGTAGATGTCTTCCGAATCGATGAGCAGGCCGTCCATATCGAACAGCGCCGCGCGAATGCGGGGTGGTGGGGTAGTACTGTAGAAATCAGCATTGTTATACTATACCCACAAGCATAGTGGTGGAGTGTCCATACTTTGGGCTCATCTCGTTGGTTCTCTGCTGGCTATGGATTCGCCCGAGAAAGTTGTTGTACTTCAACACACATCTGCTCAAAGTCAAGTCGCGACCCCACGAACCGAGGCTAGCCGCTAGTGTTCTCAGGGTTCGATCGACGTCACTTCGAAAACAATCGACATCCCACACAGAAAACGCGTCCACACGATGAACCCATTCAAGGACTCCACACCACCTCCAACCTTCCGCTCCGCTATGCCACCAAATGAGGCCGAGCCCGTCACCAAGGCCAATACCGACGCCACCTACACGCCTGAGATCTTCCCACCAGAGGAAGAGAAACAGCTCCTCGATGAGTCCAACACAGAAAAGACTTCCGCAAACAAAACTTTCACATCAGGCGACTACACCACCGCAATTCAAGGCTACGAAAAAGCCCTCGCCGTCTGCCCTACATACCTCGAATATGACATCGCGGTTCTCCGCTCGAACGTCTCCGCATGCCACATCAAGCTAAAAGAATGGAAGGAAGCCGTTGAATCGGCGACAAAAGCGTTAGACGCACTGGACAGGATTGACCCACCACCTGCCAAAGAAGCCGGCGAGAACGGGCGAGGAGATGCAGTGGGCGGTGTCAGTGAAATCGACGACAGCACCGAGATACTCCTCGAAGCACTCACCCGCACCGGACACTCCATCAACGACGTCCACAAGCTGCGCACAAAAGCTCTCTTACGACGCGCAAAGGCACGGCACGAAGTCGGTGGTTGGGCGTCATTGCAAGGGTCGCTGGAAGACTACCAAGCGCTGTCTAAAACGCCGCATCAGTTGTCTGGCTTGGATCAGAAGGCTGTGCAGGCTGCGATGAGGACGTTACCTACTGAGCTGAAAACGACGAAGGACAAGGAGATGGCAGAAATGATGGGAAATCTAAAGAAGTTGGGCAACGGGATTTTGAAGCCGTTTGGGCTGAGTACGGATAACTTCCAGTTTCAGCAAGACCCGAAGAGTGGTGGGTATAGTATGAATTTCAACCAGAATCCTGGGAAGTGAGATGAAAGGAGTCAGGGAGCTGTGAGATTGTTCGTTTCGTAGATTTGTTGGGAAACAGAGCGGTCTGCTTGCGATACCCTAGATTCGAGATCTTCAAAAGAGCATAGCCTTTGCGCAACTCTCGAACGCCTGAGTGCCACGTACGAACAGCTTCCGTATCCCTGTCACACATGCATAATATCTCTCAGTAGGCCACTCAGCTTTTCAAAGCCTCCAGTCTGCCCCTCATCTGTGCCAGCATCTCTGCCTGATCGTCCTCCTCTTCCTCTTCTTCTGGCTGTGCGACAGATGGTAGCTCTTCCTCCTTTGCTTTACTTGCCGGTAGCCTGTCTTTCAAGATGTCTGACAAGACCTTGTCAACCTCCTCTTCCGCCTCTTCGTCCTCGTCCAGCCCCTCGGTGTCCATCAGGGTATCATCCACCATCTCCTCAATAATGCCAGCCTTCATGAGCTCCGACGAGAGCTCACGCATCGTGCCCGTCAGCTCCGGTAACCTGACCAGCGAGTTCACATCCTTCATAATCCCTGTGCTTGCCTTGATGCTGCCCTCGATCTTCCGTACGGAGAAAGCTTCGTTGACCTGCATCTGGACAGAGTTGAGTTGTGCCTTGCTCGTCTGCAGGCGACCGCTCTGTTTCCGTACACGAATCAACTCTCGAGCGAAGATTCGCACCTCCTGGTTCGCTTGCTTGGCCATGGAGGGGTTTCGTTGCGCGCGCTTAGACGACTGAAGGATGAGGTTCTTCGTCTTCTGCTCGGTCATCTTTAGGCCTTGGATGTCGCGGTCCAGTTTGCGCACGTTCTGCCGCACAAGAGCATTACATTTCCGTTTCTGTTGTGGTGTTAGATTGTCATACTGAGGGCCAGATCATGTTGTCCATACCTGCTCTTCTGGTGTGGGCTTCCACAGAAGACCACGAATGGTCTCCATGGCTTGATATCAAGCTATCACAATATTTGGAGTCGTTCGAGGTCAGGCAGCTGCCGGAGCCACGTTCTGCGCCGAGTGCGCGACTGAGGTGGTTGGTCACGACTGTAGATTTGGAGTACTGGGGCTGATCGAGGCGAGGTCGCCTATACTGTCTTTCACGATATGGTGGTAGAGGACGGTAGTTATGCCGCGGCTGCGAGTGCACGGTGGTTAGTGTGCATGTGTGAAGGTGACAATGGTGGTGCCTTGGTTCAGGACGACGGATGCCGGCGCTCGCTCGGGCCAGCTTCAGTGACCTCACGTTTCGCGGGGCAGGTACATCCCACTAGCCGCCAGAGTGACCACCACGCCTCACAACCACTACCTCACCGCCACGATAGTAGCCTGTGCCAATTCATTTGCAAGCGGGAAGCTCCATACTGTACTTGTGATCGTCAGGCTGCAGTTTGCTAGCAAACACTAGCCACAAAACTGGGGCTGAAGCTCGAAGTTCTATAGCTTCCATTGCTTTCTACGCTAGTCTCTCCACAACACCGCATTTCTTCTACCTTCTCGACCTTGACTTTGCAGCAACACGACTCCGTCATATAACACACAAAGCTACCTGCTCCACGCAACCTCTACACCCCATCTCACACCTATACACACACATCTGCAATCATGTCTACACCCACCGTCACACCTGAAGGTAAGTCGCAGCCTTATCGACCCTCGAGCTCTAGACCTGCCCCCCCCCCCCCCAACATCACTGCACCAGCTTGGCAGGCGCGAGCTCTGGAGATCCCGTGCCTCAGCAACACAAGCTAATTCAGCACAGTTACCTGGGCGCAGCGTTCGTCTGATAGCGACCCCGAGAGGAACTACGTCTTCCTCACCATCGTTGCCGCCGATGTCCCCGAGTCCGACCTGAAGCTCGATCTGCAACCCACAAAGCTCAGCTTCAAGGGTGCTTCGACATCGAAAAAGGTCACCTACGCTGTCGACCTCGAGTTCTTCGCCGAGATCGACCCCAAGGAGTCCAAGATCCAGCACAGCGGTCGCGATATCACACTTGTCCTGCGCAAGAAGGAGCTCAAAGAGGAGTTCTGGCCGCGTCTGCTCAAGGACAAGGTGAAGGTCCACTTCCTGAAGACCAACTTCGACAAGGTCAGTTAATCCTAGCAGCAGCGAATACCGAGATCGGCGTGTCTTCAAGAGAACGCGACGCTAACTACTTACAGTGGGTCGATGAGGACGAGCAGGACGAGGCTCCCGCAGACGATGAGATGATGAACCAGATGAACCCTATGGGCGGCGACGGTGGCTTCGGCGGCATCGACTTCTCCAAGCTCGGCGCAGCTCAGGGCATGGGCGGCCTCCCAGGAATGGGTGGCATGCCTGGTATGGAGGGCCTTGAGGGCGAGGACAGCGACGACGACGACGATGAGGATATGCCCGAGCTCGAGAACGACGAGGACAGCAAGGACAAGCCCGCTGCCGCGTCCGCATCAGGCGACAAGCCCAAGATCGAGGAGGTCGCGTAAATGGTTGATACCCTCGCTACGATTGAACGACATGAAAAAGTGGAGGCACGTAGTTTACGACTGTACGGCGCTGCGGCATATCTAGGCGATGTTTTGGTCAGGATATAGCTTAGCATGGAGGCGTTGTTGGGGAAGCGCTGCGTAGAGTCTTCGATGAAACTCGCATGCGTACACAATTGATGACTTCTACACGACAGATGAATCGAATGATACTCCCACTGTTCCTGAACATGATGGACTGTAGCTTGGTCTATGAGTGCTTGTGGTATCAATCGCTCCATAACAAAATACCGCCCAGATGCTTTTTGCTTTTCGTCCTCCGCCCTACATAAATATTAGGCTACCATTTGAGCCCTGGTTCCTAATCACCCCTAATAATCTTTCCCACAAACTTCAACTCCCACTCCGCCGGATCCTCGCCTACAAACTTTGCATTAGCCCTTTCTTCAAGCATCTGAGTCGTCACCGCAATGCCCTCATACCACTCCCTAATCATCACATCCACATCATCACCCCACATAACCAACATCCCATCAGTACTGCGCGGAATTGGCTTCGGCGGTACACCGCGCATCTTAAGCAGCATATTCAAGATATCGCTAAACCGTTCACCTTGCTGCGAGAAAGCAGCCGCAGGCTTATCAAGCGGCCACTTAGGGTGGCGCGGAGCTGGCTGCGCGTTCATGGCCGGCAGAGGCGGGGGCTGCAGAGCCGATGCTAGGTCCTCGTCCACCTTTGATACAGGCTCGGTGTGCGAAGGTTCAGACGGTACTTGCACTTCCCAGGTCCGGAAGAGCCAGCACATGCGCTCTACGCTGGCGAGAAGGATGACAGCAACGAGAAACGTTTCGAAGGGGTTGGCTTGTTGACGTTGGAGAAGGCGGCGCTCGAGTTCGTTCATTACGACGCGGGCTACGCATGCGGCGCGCTTTTCGGTCGCGCCCATGAGTTGCATTTTGATCAAGTTGTAAGAGGAGGGGTGGTCAAGTGTGGTGATGGGGAAGCGTGCGGCATCTTCCATGTCTGAGGAGGATAGTGTCGGTGCTGAAAGGGTGGGCGGGAGAGATGGGTTTGAGAAGAGATGCCAGTGTAGGTTGCGAGATGCGAGTATCCGTGTGTAGTGCCAGAGCTCCAGCACTTTTGGTAACAGACCATCCTGGTTTGGCAAGGCCAGCCTCGATACAGTCTGCTGTGTTGTCTTCATGAATGCTGAGTCCTCTGACTGAAGGAAGTGAGGGCCAATCTTCTTCATGTAGAGGTCCAGCTTCCCGCTGATGTCATCCTCTCCGTCTATGAGCTCGAGATCCGGGGTGCTGACCGCGGCGAAAATTGCTGGATCGATGTCGGCGTTTTGAGCTGCCTGAGCTTGATGACATTTGAGAGGAGTGAAAGTTGAAAAGATACCAGAGTCCGGATGATGGGAGGCTTCTATGCGACCAGGGGTCTGATCCAAGCGTATCTGTCCTTTGGCTGAGGTGGTAGCATGATATGCCAACACACCATGCAGACCAGCCGAGTAGAGGTTGAATTCTTCTGCAATACGTGTCCGTATGCAAGGTTGCTTCCACAATCGCGCACTTTCGACATTCTGGCAGGTGTTGCAGGGGTTGTCACCAGAACACGGTTTCTTCAACATTCGACACCGAATGCATGCGCCTCGTTTGCGAACTTCCTGCACCTCCCTGCGCCGGCTATCAGTGAAGCGCCCCCGGACTTTGGGCTTCATTGGCTTCTGATGGATACTGAAGTCGGTCGTGAAGTGCGTCTGGGGGTTCGGATTGATTGCAATCGGTCGTGCCTGGGAAAATTTTGATGAACCCTCATCTTTTGGCAGCAGTTGATCTTTGGTGTGATCTTGCAACAAAGGATCCAAAGAAGGGTGAGGTTGAAGGCTGGGCCATTGCGGGCGTTGGAAGCCCATGCCGTTGTGCGAAAGATTGAGATCTGAATCCATAGTCATACCGCTTGCCAGTGGCATGAGGTCGTTAGCCGCAGAGGCCGCCATGACAAGTGAGGGCACCATCTGCGCCATAGACCCAGAGCTCGCGAGTGGCATGTTGCCCATGTGAGGCGAGTTCGTCGGCGAATGGTGCAGAGGGCCATTGAACTGATACATCGACGGCAGAGCCGGCGCACTAGACATGTCCATGGCATGGGGCAGACCGCTCAGGTCGGTGCCATCAGTCCTATCGTCTTGAATCCACTCATCTAGCAATTCTCCGTGTCCTGCGTTGTGATGCACCTGCGAAGGCGGCCCTCGCTGCTGTTGTTGTTGATGATGTTGTTGTTGCTGCTGCTGCTGGTCAACTGGACGCTTGCCGGAGAGGTCCAGATGTTGCCGCGACACCTCTGCAAGAGTCTCGAGTGCCGACAATTGCTTCGAGGGCGTGAATGGAAGGTTCACTTTCTGTCCATTGTGCACTGGCCCAGGCGCATTCGCAACAGTCTGCGCCATGTTGTCAGGAAGGGGCAGCTCGTGAAATTGTAGCAGCGCCCGCTGGCGGTCGCGCAGAGGTAAGGCGGGGCATTTCTTGACCAGGTGGTTTGTGAGGCTATCTATGCGGCCTTTGGGGAACTGCGCGCGTGGTCAGTTGCTGGTCCATAACATTTTCCGTGGTGGGGGCGGTCGCACTTTCTCACCGCATGATTTGCACGTGTGCTGATAGCGATTGCTTGCGTCTTCGAGCTTCGGACCACGTTCAAAGTACTCGAGAATAAGCTGATTTGGCCTCCTGTGGTTTTTATCAGCATTTGCGCGTCCTGTGTGATGTTGTGAATGCGTACCTGCCCATGGCGGTGAGTCGAGCGGTGTCGTAAGCTGTGCAGAACCGCAAGTGCAGAGACCCTTGCCGCCAAAAGAAACTGCGGGCAGAAAGGCGGCTTCACTAGCGTGGAAATGCGCCGTCATCTTCAATGGTGGGAGTGGACGTGCTCCAGGGCTGTCAACCTACTCTTCAGTCGGAATATCGAACAGAGACTACCGCTGAAGAATCTGCTTCGCGCTGAAATACCTCAGATTACTTCGTCTTTGTGCTAGAAATGAAGCTTCCATCATGAAAAGATAGGCGCACTGAATCATGGTCAAATTTCTCCCCAGGGTACTGGAAACTCCACTCCTGGCTGCCACCAGAACCTCTTACAATGCTGCACTCATCACTGAACTTCATAGTCACTCTTTTGTAGTTGAAACTAGTCCACTCCCGTGCATGTTTGAGGCGCAACAAGTGTGTGGCAGCATTGATCTTTGGCCTTCTGCAAGATCTAAAGTTGCGCAGACCTTGTGTAAGCAAAGCTTGGTATACAATCTTCCTTGAGACTACCCCATGCATGCACAGAGGCCGTACAAGACTCGCGAGGACTCCCGGAAGATGACCGCCGGAGAAGCTTGGCAAATCACCAAATATATCCAGAGCCAGGAATTCCCATGGACAACCAAGAAGGCATTGTCGTTCGCCCTCTTCAAGTACATACACAACATGTGCAAAGATACCGTTCAAGCCTGATCTCTGGGCAGAACTTATGGAATACCAACGATCTCACAACTACTATGTGAGACGCAATAACTTGGCAAAGTAGAGTATGCTGGACGGTGCTTCGCCGATACAAGCATTCTGACTACAGAGTTCCTTGGACACAGCCCTACTTCAGAGCGCCCCAACTCGGCCATCGCTCGAATGAACTACTTGCATAGCAGATATCAGAAAGCGAACAAAATCAGCGACGACGATGCGCTATACACGCTGTCATTGTTTGTCCTGGGAGTTGAGAGATGGATCAGGCTCCATGAATGGAGAAAGTTCACATCGATGGAGATTTGCGCTTTGTAAGTAATGTTTCCTACGCCCGTCTTTGTACCATAGTCCACTTTAATCTCCAGCATCTATGGACTGAAACCAAAGTCCAAAGTACACTGAACCCAACACACCATCATGCTCAAACAGCTCGCCTCTGATCGACCATCGTGGTGCTGACCGCGCGCAATGCACACTTAAAGGCATAAAAACCACACTCTTCTTCGTCCTGTCGAATACACGATTCCACTTCAAGTCAATCGCAGTTCTCATACAACTGATTCTACAGGTGTACATCATGGTTCGATTTCAAGGCTGTATTCCTAGTCCAGAAGACATACGAGACCACGAAGCCTCTATCGATAAACTCAAAGGGCTCAGCAAAGGACTCTGTCTTCCAGCTTTCGACATATACAAGAACACATCGGCCTTCGCTGAGAAGTTGCCATTCACGCCGCACATATACAATCAAGGTGATATCAATTCGTGCGTTTGTAATGCATTCGCCAGGGCCAGAGCCACGACTCTTCCTTCAATCCATCACGACTTTTCATGTACATCTGGCGCAACTGGCTGAGACAAAAGAAAACAAGAACAGACACGGCAAGAGTGCCAGGTTCAGGGAGCATGAACCGCGACGTTCTCAAAGCCATCCTAGCCCTGGGATGTTGCGCTGAGGCCGCGTCTCTGTCTATCCTCAAACACGAGAGCAACGGCACGTGGCCATATATTGAGATTGGTTCCAAAGAGGACGAGTGGCCACACTGCATGAAAGTACGCAACACCCCGTCAGCGTACGCGAAGCCGGAGGACGCCAAGTCGGAGGGCCATCCTCCACTCTTCCAGGACGGCGCCCTCTGCCGCCTTCCACCGGATGTTAAGTGCTTCGCTGAAGCTACGCGTCACCGCACGTTACCCTACGCTCATCCGAAGCCAATTGATGATGTCAATTGCTGGAAGGCCCTTATCCAAGTCGGCTATCCTATCGTGTTCGCAATCGACCTCTATTCAAATTTTGATCACACCGCATCTAGTTCAGATTACGGGTTCATCGTAGCAGTACCGTATCTCAATATGAGTGAGCACGAGGGACATGTGATTATGGCCGTAGGCTGGGACGACAGCAAGGGCAACGGTGGGGCTTTTCGTGTACATAATAGCTGGGGTGATGATTTGGCTAGTAGGGGCTTCTACTAGATGGAGTACAGTTGGATGCGCAGTGATGGTTTCCAGAAGGATGCTTGGGTTTCGATTGACTCGGCGGACAACTGAATAAGCATCATCGGAAAGTAGCACATGCCGTTTGGGAGTTGTCAGCCGCTTCCAAGATCTCTTAGCCAAAATGGTAACGTGTGTGAAGCATAAATATGAAGTTGTAGTCCACGATATTGTTCAGTATGACGTCACCGTGACCATCCACACTTCATGACGACTACACACAACAGCACTCATATATCAACAAAAAACCATCCACAGTTCCTCTCGACCTTAAAGCACAACCCCCTCTTTCTCAGGACTTAACCAGAAATAACCACCAGAATGGCCAACACCAAATCACCCGCCACAAACCCCAACATCACACCCGACCCCAACGTCTCCGGTTCAACAATCCGCAAAGCCTTCCTCGCCGAAGCAATCGCAAACCTCTTCACCATCCCCCTCGTAACGCACACATCCTGGGTACTCTCCCTAATCCTCAACCACCCCTCTGACATCAACCCGTCCTCGATCCTCTTCGCGCGGCTATTCGGCGGCCTAGTAATCGGTGGTCTCACATCTGCTCTGCTCGCCGGCTACACGAATACGCGCAATGGCATTGAGAGCAGACGACCGACGTATTTGCTGCTGGGTGTGGGAGAAGCGTTGTTGATTCCGATTTTGGTGAATGAGATGTTGAAGGATGGAGGGAGGGATGCAGCGGTTAGTAAGAAGGTTGCAGGGATTAGTATTGGGATGTTGTTGCCGCCGCTGTTGTGGAGGGTTTATGTGATTGGTGTCAGGCCGGATCTTCTCGGACGTTATACCGAGAAGAGGGAGGGTGGTACGAGGGGTGACTGTAAGTCTGATTGAACGTGATTTGGAGTCCTGTTGCTAACGGTGGTGTAGATGGTCCTATAAGCTCGCGTGACGAGTAGACCAAATGTGGATAGACTCGGCATGACCATACTCCCTGGAGCATGAACGAATTAAGTTGTATCCTAGAGGTCCCGGAGACATGTACATAGCATTTCATTCAACTGATAGTCTTTCCCTCTCTTTAAACTTTTTTGAATCCTTGGTGTTGATATGCATCCGCCATAACGCCGCGCTGAAACAAATGCGAAGTCCTTGTATCCTGCTCTTTCTACTGACGTCCGTCGCACGTCTAGTCATCGAAACCACCCCACCCATCATCCTCTTCTTCTGATGCTGGCTCCGCCATGATCTCATCTTCTTGCCCTCTCCACTTGCGTAGTGTGTCCTCTGCCAGTACCTCCTTTGCAGCTTCCCTAACAACCTTCAGACTGCCATTCTTCACCAACTTCTCGATCGGCTGTACCAGCGTTTCGAGAATCTCCTGCCTCTTCTCGCCCTCCCAATCCGAATTGACCTTCTCAAGCTCGTCAACCCAGACATCCAACACATGGTATCGTAGGCCGTTCGGAATCTTCATATCGGTAGGATTCAGCGGTGTCTCCTCCATTATCTTATTAAACTCCTCCAAAACTGATGACTTCCACTTTTTCGCTGCGAGGTGTTGAAAAGATGCGTTCATGTATTGACGAATGAGGTAGAGATATTTGTCGAGGCGTAGTGCTTCGATGTTAGTCCACTCGCGCGCCATTGTGAGGAAGAATGCGCGGATGAAGGGAAGTGCGACGCCGGATCGGAGGGTAGAGACGAGAGAGGCAAAGTCGCGCGAGAGTCGCTGTTGCAGGGCTGGCTTGTCTTGCATCCATAGGCCTTAGGACTGATCAGAAAGGGTTCTCTTCCGTGGTTATAGTTGGAGGGCGCATGGCGGCGCATAGCAGATGCCACGACAGCCAAGGAATCAGGTGGGAAGTATTCGACGTACAGTAAAACAGTCCTTTCCAGAGCTTCAAAAGATCGAGCTCTGAGATCTTTGATCGTCCTCCGAGATATGTTCGTAGAGAATTGAGCGCATTGTCACGAATTTCCTTGTCTGTGGCGCATGTGTCAGCATTTGAACGTCTCGAATGGATTGGCGAGAACCTTACCGCTCGAAGCGAGGTTCTTGATAAAGGGGCTATCAGTGGCCATGGCGCAAAGTATAGAGTCTGTGAAGGGTATCCTGATTGCAAGGCGCTCACACGGCGGGACTTTTTTCTGGCAGGCGCAAGGGTATCGATAAGCTAGCGCCACGCTAGTGGAGAACCCTGGACCTGAGGCCGGCCTGATGTCTTGGACACGACCGCTCTTCACGACCTTGTTGACTTCACGTTAGAAATGCAGTCCTTCCTCCTTCAGTATGCGCTGATGAGTGCTCGCGATAGATGCTGCAGATGCTACTCTACTACTATACCGCATCACCAGCACTTGAGATGCATTAAGTAGGAGTTTTGTTTAAGGATTCTAGATCCAGCAGACAGAGCTTCTATATAAGGTCATCACATTTAAACTTGGTTAATGGACTCCTAACAAGGCAGACCAGATTGTCAATGGTTGGATTCTTTGGATGAATGATGTTCTAAATTGGAGGTGGTCTGAGCGCGCTTACTTCAGCAGCAAACATTGCGCTAGAACCTAAGCTTGGTGACCTTGAACTGCGCGCATGCTACACATCTAGCAGAGCTCTAAGTAACAACACCACCTATACGACAGTGAAAAGTTGCTAGACTCTCTAATCTAGGCCTCTGCTACACATGCAGTATTTTGTCTACATTAGACACTGCAATATCCCGAGCTCTGCGCAGCGCTGCTAAGGTATGTCAGCCCCTAGGTTCCTGCCCTACTTAACTTGTGCCTGCAACCTCTATCTCGTCTAGAGCACGTCTAGAAGCCAATTAGACATCTCTTTAGAGATCTGACTGAGCTAATTAACGTCATGCAGGGCGGTTATGCCCGCCATGGTCGTAATACCGAGCAGTATCCGACACACGCGTCGCGTTGCGGTGGATAAGGTGAGTGAAGCTCTAACATACTTCTCTACGTGTAAAGCAATTGTTAACATGCTCTAGGTTCACACAATCATCTGCAATCGCGTTAATGTCGGCGTTCGTACTTCACTCACTTATGTATGGCCCGTGCACACTCATGCTGACATCGCCTTTTTAGGACGAGCAGTATCTTGTACGATGGCATACCGAGAATAAGACATCTACTCCTCCGTTAAGCTGGCACCTCGTCAACGAACTTCAGCGCTGTCTTGAACATGTTCAAGATTACCTAGACGAGCGAGAGAGGTAGAGCCTTGAAGTTAGAACACTAGAGAGTCGCTAATACCAGCTAGGTCGAAGAAGATTGTATCACGGAACAAGGTACCGTCGAAAAAGCGAAAGAGCTCAGAAGAAGATCTAGAGACTAAACGTCGTCTGTCACCTTTTGATCGACGGCTACAGCACGACAGCCGAACGCCTTCCGCTTCTCGATCCTCGTCAGTATTCTCAAACGTACCACCGGCATCATCCACATCACCTGATGTTTACAATGGCGTATTGGATGTGGATGAGCATGGTTTTGTATTCTGCCGACCTGTAAGTGCACATGTTTTGAGCTTACTGGCTCTAATCGCAACAGGCATCTGGCCCAGACGTCGCTTCAGTCTCTATTACCAATATCCCTACCGCGGCCATGAAACAGATCGCATATCAGGCAGACGTACGAACCGCCAATACACTCATTCGTGCTGAATACGTACGAAGGTTGAGGCATGTTCCTGGTCCTCCGATCGAACTTTTCAACACTGTCGATGCATCAACGCCCTCGCTCCGCTTCCGCTACATTCCTCAGTATGTGTTGGCAGAAGGTGTGTATCAGTACGCTTTGGACACTGCGATAGGATGCCAGAAGTGTTCCCCGCGCATGGCTCGCGATGTCGGCTGCGAATATACGCAGAAATGCGACTGCCTAGAGTACGCTGCCGTCGATGAAGGTCGGCTGACCTCTGAAGAGAAGAAGCTCTATGAACGCTGCCTGGCTGAAGGACTCTCAACTATGGGTCTTCCAAAGAAGTTCCCTTACTACGCGAAAGACACCAAGATCCGACTCACCAGAGGTTTAGTACCATGGTATCTACAATCTCGGCGACCAATCTACGAGTGCAACGATCGTTGCCGCTGCGGTGCAGACTGCCGCAACAAGAATGTCCAGTTCGGTCGTAAAGTTGAGGTTGAAATCTTCAAAACCAAGAGCGGCAGAGGCTGGGGCTTGCGGTGTAAACAGAACCTGCGCCAAGGCCAGTTCATCGACACTTACCGCGGCGAGGTAATTACAGATGAGGAAGCCACCCGTCGAGAGAACACCTCATCTAAAGCAAAGGCATCATATTTGTACTCGCTTGACAAGTTCGAGGCTGATATGCAGCACGAAGCTTATGTGGTGGATGGAGAGTTCATGGGTGGCCCGACGAAGTTCATCAACCATTCTTGCGAACCCAATTGTCGTCAGTACACAGTCAGCTACAACAAAAATGACCCCCACATCTACGACATTGCCTTCTTCGCTTGCCGCAATATCCCAGCATACGAAGAGCTGACGTTCGACTACCTTGATAAGGAGGAGGATGAAGAAATGGAGGATCCGGGAGAAGACGCAATTCCGTGTCTCTGCGGAGCTGCCAAGTGCCGCAAGTGGTTGTGGACTTGAAAGCAGTCAGCAACAGAGTAGACCGACTGGTGCTACTATCTGAATTCTAGGAGACACATATCGATTCGAGCGGTTCGTCGTGATAGTTGTTGCACAATCTCACGCATTAGCGGTCAGGCAGGCGTTCGCATCAGCTTCTGTAGCATTTCAGCATTATCAGGCTTCGGCTACTGAATCTAAAGGTTCCAAAACTCAGCTCGACTCGCGTTTACATCAAGAACCTATTATGTCTTTTTTTGCGTGTCAAACCACTGTCGAATGCTTAACCTGTCCTAATGTCACTTGATACCTCATAACAGAGATGGAGATAGATTTCTGGCAATGAAAACTCAGACTACTTGTAGGTAAAAATTACTGTGAACCAAGCAACACTGGCATTCCATATACGATGGATGACGCGTCTTCCGTGTTGCATCTTTCATCTTCACTTCACCCGATGTCGCGAGCAAGGCGGGTGCATCTTCCGGGATTCAGGAACAGGACATGGCGTATATCACGCGCTCGTAATCCGTCTGAACATCTCCAGCACAGTACGGAAATTGCGTCTTAAGGCAGAAGTCTATTCCTGTTGCCACAGCTGCTATTTTCACCATCAAATCTCGGCTGGGACCTGAACTTGAGCCATCTTGGGTGATATGTGGTTCGGCTAAAGGTATTCGAATTGGAAGTAAGGTGTGCCAAACGGGATTTTGTGGATTGTACAACCGCAAACCGGCCAGAATATCATAGCTCTTTTGCAGAAGAGGGGGAACGAATCGGGGGAATGTGGGTTGGAGAGAAGGGTGCCCTGACGGTTCGGAAGTCGCCTGAGCTGGAAGGGTACTCACGGAAATCTGCTGTATACTTTCAGCGGCACAAACAGCAGAAGGTAGAGCGTTCTACAAGCTCCGGATCTATTGGCAGCCTCGGTTGTAAATCAAAGCCAGTAACAATCAACAGATGTTTGCTTCGGCTTACTGCCTAAGTAAATGACTTCCTTTGCTCGAAGCTTCCTTTACACGCGGCTCGAATCTACGTCTCTAATATCCATTCCTGCCAGGCACAATCTTGTAACATTGCCCCTTCTTGCCGAACATCTCCTGGAGGTCCCTGAAAATGGCATCTGGTCTTCCCAAGCAGCGAAATGTCCTCCTTTGTCGTTGGTGCTTTCGAGTACGACAGGACCTGCTGTCAGTTAGCATACGCACTACAAGTGGCTCGGCACCCTGATTGGACTTACCCATCGTTCGGCGCCAAATCTTCGGCATAACACTGAGTTCCTTCGGGAAGTGCGCCAGTCCCAATTTCACTCTGTCCCGCCACTGACTCGCGCGGTCACTGTTTAGAACCTTATCTGTTAGATTGTGCTGTGCCTCGTAGTAAATCCTGATATGTACATTCGGTCCACTCGTGCTGAACCAGTAGATACTGATCCACGTCAAGATCTCATCGTCGGTCCAAGGATAGTTGTCCGTCCAATCTACCAACTCTTCGTAGATCCAAGCCAACAGGGCGACGGGACTGTCTGCAAAGGTGTACGAGATAGTATGTGGCTTCGTGGCGTGTAAGGTTTGGTAAGCTTGGCGTTGGTCAATGAACCAGTCTAAGCGCTCGATGCCTTTCTGCTCTGCCTCAGTGTATGGTGTCAGAGCATGCTGAAGAGCAAGCGCGGGCTGAGAGGCGAAGCTCGGCAGTCGAGCCCTCACCATGTTGATATAATTTGCCAGAACGTAATCAGGATATAAGATGCTCAGGATACTGGTGATGTGGAATCCACAATCTCTACCCTGGGTCACATACTTCTCGTAACCCTGCTGCTGCATCAGGCGATGACATGTCTCTGCGTATTGCGACAGCGCAAATCCAGACTTCGTAACTCTCGAGCTGAACCCAAAGTTTCGCATGTATGGTGCAACGACATAAAAGGCAGGCCCACCATTCTTCTCGCCATCCCTCGAGCAGTGGGAGCATCTTAGTGACTTCGATGAAGGATCCAGGCCATCTGTGGACAAATAACAGCGGGATAGCATTGGGATTCGAGCTCTTCTTCCAGACGATATGCACATCGATGGGATCGAAGCTGTTGACCTTGACGCTTTGACGATAGTTGGGTAGCTCGTTCAACGTGGCTTCGACGTCACGCCACAAGAACTCGGTCTTCCAGTGCTTTGCAAGGCGCTTGACGTCTGCTAGAGGAGACTGTAGGGCCATTGCGTTGGAGTATCGAGTTCGTCTGGGTAGTCGGCATCAGACAGCTTGCGCTTTAGCTTGTCATCGCAGCACCTGGGACGGAGATGGTGTAAGGTCGAGGCGAGGCCATCGTGAGACTTGCTCTGTTGCTAAGATCGATGGTTGCAGTGCTCGAGTTTCGATGAAGTCCATGTAAAGGGCCTATGTGAATTTGTAAGATGGTCGCTCCTAGGGAAGTCGCTGCAGCCAGTCGTTGCTTGCTGGAGGATGCCCCTTCCCCGCATTGTAGACTTGACAATATCGGTGGTGTTTTGTTTCCTGTACGGACACAACTTCATCAAGGATCAACACCAATCTGGCACTGTGGAGTGTGAACGCGAGTCCGAGTTCGCAGTTAATCCCGAGGTCGCTGTGCCAGTATCACGACCTGCACTACGTGCCACTCAAGTTGGCACTGCAGTCACGCCAACACCAACCTCTTTGTCTTTGTTCGTGAGCTCGGTCAGTCAGACCGCTTCGTCCTCCAGCTCTCCTACGGGAACCTCTTCGCCATCCGCAAGCGCAACGCCCTCAAACGATGACAATGCCCTCTCGGCTGGCGCCAAAGCAGGCATCGCCATCGGTGCTGTCTTTGCTGTGATCGCAGTAGCTGCGACAGGGTATCTCTTCTACCGCAACCACCGCAAAATCAAAGAGCTAGAGGCGAGAGCATATCCCCAGGAGTTAAACGTAGAGCCGAAGACAGTGTCAACGGAGTATTGCAGACATGACTATCAGCCTGTTCCACCGTCATAGCTTGGGCAGCATCATACCTACGAGCTACTAGCGCAGCTATAAGAGTTGTCGGGCACGGAGCCCACCAGGATACGATGATAAGATGGTGGAGGAGAAACTACGATTGTTGGTACCCCTTTTAGCGATTCTGTCCGTTCAGCATATCTAGTCAGTGGAAACAAAATGATCTATGACATTACCGATTGTTGTCTGCACAAAAGGCAAGATGCGGAGGGTCGGGCTTCGGTCGCTGCTGCTGCCTGCCCGACTACATCAAACCGAGGCACAAGGCGCGAAGTCAGGATCACACCGCGGACTCAGAACGGAAGTCGCGTGCCGTTGCCAAACCACATCTCACCCAGCCTACAAACTCAAGACAATGAGCTTACATCGTACCCACAACGCGTTAGTGACACAGGGCGCCTGGCGTTTGTCCGCGGTGTATGACAGGCGCTCGCCTAAATAGGCCCTCGCAGTGAAATGACATCTCGCGTACAGCCTCGTTCAGGAACCCCAGATCATGAAAAAGGAGATCAGAAGGAAATAAACGGGTGCCCGCTCGAAATAGCAGCACCGCACGGACCGGATATGCGGAAACCAGTCCGGAATAGAATGAATGCCAAGAGCGGGCTTTCATTCCTCTCTATTCTCGTGACGTCTTCATAACAACTACACAGTCCATCTCCAAGCTCTTGAATTCACAAGAGTGCTCAGGAGAAACTCAAGAAAGCCTTGACGAACTTGAAGTAAGCCACAGGGTGATTGTCGCGTGGTTCAAGGCGCTCTTCGCTCTTCGTATCCAGCAACTCAAAAGATAAGCTTTCACGTTTCCGTCGCATCTTGGCAGGCCCAATAAAGTTAGTAAATCAGTATGCGGTTGGACCAGGCATCCAGGAACTTGCGCCTGGTGACCGGCACGCCGCATTCAAGCCACCGCGGCACAACTCCTTATAGTGTACATAAGATGGAGGGGACCGCGCGGGGTCGCCACCCTGTTCAGCGTGGACTTGCTGTCGCGTTGTCACTCCTTCGTCCTGTATGTTTACATTTTTGTACGTGTGGAGAACCTTGTTGCAGATCGGAACGAAGTCGGAACTCAAGATGAAGCTCCTTGCTGCGCTTGTTGTGCCTTTGGTTGGTGCGCGTGTCGTTCGATTGGAACAGACACCGCTTGTGCAAGAGCATACCCAGAGTCTTGCGCCTGGTATTGGCGTACACTTCACGACTTCATATGCAACTGCTGCTGCAAAGTACGAGAATGGCACAACGGTCGACTTGGTCAGGGTACGTTATGCAGAGTCATATTAGCGTATTTGCTACTAACGATTGTTCAGGTGGAAGCAGACGCAGACTACATCGAGTTAATGTCACGATGGGCAAGATCTTGGAAAGACTTCGACTGCGAAGGCCCGGTCAATCGACTCCGATGCGAACTTGAGCCAATACGACGCGAAGCGAGGAGGAAGCTAGGATTGCCTATCACACGAGATTCGGGGACACTTAGCAAGTTCGTGAAGAGAGTGCGAAGCGCTATCGAGGAAGAGCTGGGAACATCGGTGTCTACAATCACTCCTGTCGCGCCGCAACTCGTCGGCTGGCTCAACTCAGATTTCCAGGATGCATTGGATCTTGCTGGATTGGCTTCTTCAAGACTGGACTCAAACGACAAGCCCACCTACTGGGATACAAACGCGGCTTTCGCAGGCCTAGGACATGGTCTTTGCGAGTCTGAGTCAGATTTTTCAGACTGTCTGAATGAGGAGCGTCAGATGCCGTATGAGCACGTACTGTTCTTGGACTTCGACAACTCTTCCTTCAGTGCGACAGTGCAATACCTGCAGCACGCGGACCAGGAGTGGTCCTACTCCAACAGGATTGATATGGAGCTTGGATGGTGGAACCTGCCGGTTTTCGAAGTGTCAAGGGCAAGATTCTGGGCACAGATCCATGAGGTCATCCTCGAGGTAGCCGGAGCTTTACAGCGGGCGCCGAACAAGATAGTCTTGCTTGGAGATCATGGCGCGAATGCAGAGTTCCTGGACGTTGTCAAGGCTGCTATGTGGGATGTCCTAGAGGTTGATGTCTCGTTGATGCTGAGCGCTAATCAGGCCAAGGACGTGGGCAAGTTGGTGGCACGTGGTGCAGCGGGCTTCACAAGGAGAGCCGAGACCTGGAGAAACTGGAAGAGAACGCAAGAAGATGTTGAGAGCATCGAGCTTTGAAGACGACAGACGTCGATTTCCTATTTCATGATACCCAAACGTAGTCGTAATGTAGATATACAGCGATGATGTTACACTATAGTTCGATCCTCTCAGTATGCTTGTACTTTGACGCTAAGAATGCAAGACGTACAAGAAAGAGAAAGCCACCGTCGCGCTCAGATGTAGCGGAACATGTTGTTCTTGACACTCCGCTTCATTGAGACTGGTTTCCCGTCTTCGTACTCGACTCCGGATGCGCCGCCGTCTCCTGAGTGTTCTTGCATTCTCAGTTGAAATTCTTCATCGAGCTCTGCTTGTGTTTTCACCTTGGCTTTGGCCTCCTCGACATGGTCTACATCTTGGCGAGGGTTTGGGTTTCCTTTAGGTTTGATGGAGGATTGCTGCCACACATAAGCTACAAACCGTTGTTCTTGAATGATTAGAACTTACGGGTTCCTGCACCTTGTCGTGCTTTGAACCGCCATCACTGACTTCAGTCATGGACGACTTGCCGGAGTAGCGCACTCTGGATGTGCTGAAAGCACGAGTCGCAGGGACGCGGCGAGAGATAAGTCGTAAGTTCATCATTTGAATTGATTGTGTTTGTGATTTCAGAAGTATGAAGTATCAAACAGAGGGCAGCAGAAAGATCATAGGTGAAGTAAATACATCTACGTCACCGTGACTGCTGGTCTGCTGGTGATGGTCGCTGAGTAAGGTGGAGCCGCGCCAAGGCACGCTAGTCTCCGCGGTCTTACAACTTTCTAGCTTTGCGACATCTCGCGACTGAGCAGCGACCCAGCACGCGTCGACCGGCCACGCTCACTTCAATACCGGAGCACGATAGTCTTTCCAAATCGTCCCTGGAACTACCGTCAAGATGGTCGTCACCAAGGTCGGTCAGTGGAGCAACGTTGAGGATGAGGTGCTCAAGGCGGCCATCTCAAAGTATGGTCTGAACCAATGGGCGCGATGCGCCTCTCTTCTCGCAAAGAAAACGGCCAAGCAGTGCAAGGCGCGATGGAACGAGTGGCTCGACCCCTCGATTAAGAAGACGGAATGGTCGAGGGAGGATGACGAGAAGCTGTTGACTATGGCCAAGCTGCTCCCTACACAATGGCGCACAATCGCCCCAATCGTCGGCCGGACCGCGACACAGTGCTTAGAGCGATACCAGAAGCTGCTGGACGAGCAGGAGTCGAGAGAGAGTGGTGATTTGAGTTTGGCAGGCCCAGATGGTGGAGAGTCAGCTGCACCCACTGCCGATGAGGTTCGAAGATTGCGCCCTGGCGAAGTCGATGCGTACGCCGAAAGCCGACCAGCTCGCCCCGATGCGATTGATATGGACGAGGAGGACAAGGAGATGTTGTCTGAAGCACGTGCGCGTTTGGCCAACGTCAGTGGAAAGAAGGCAAAGCGAAAGGCGCGAGAGAGGCAGCTGGAGGAGTCTCGCAGGCTTGCCCTGCTCCAGAAACGACGAGAGCTCAAGGCGGCCGGTATCAACATCAAGATCACGCCAAAGAAGGGCAACCACATCGACTACAACGCCGACGTGCCGCTCGAGAAAGAGGTTCCCGCAGGTTTCTTCGACACCGTTGAGGAGCTCGACAACAACGAACGGCAAAGAGAAGCTTTTGACCCACGGAAACAGCAGCTCGCAAACAAGCGTAAGGCAGACCAGCAGGACGATGGAGGCGAGAGCAAAAAGAAGAAGAAGGACGAGAAGTCGGGAGGCCTGGCAGCCTCTTATGCTAAGGCTGCGCAGATGCAGAAGATTCGCGAGGCGGAGCAGAGCAGCAAAAGACGAGGACTGGTATTGCCAGCACCACAGGTTGGCGAGGCTGAGATGGAGGACATTGTCAAGATGGGCATGCTAGGAGAGCGGGCCATCACAGGAAGTGGGAGTGACAATGTCGCGACACAAGGCCTGGTCGGCAACTACTCGAGCATCGTCAGTAGCACACCTATTCGCACACCAATGGCGCCGAAGGAGGAGGACACAATCGCGAACGAAGCACGAAACGCTCGTCTGCGAACGGAGACACAATCTGCACTGTTAGGAGGTGACAACCCTGATTTCGAAGAGGATGAGGCTCCGGCATCATTGTCTGCGCCCTCTACACGACATCAGATAGTCACCCCAAATCCTATGGCAACACCGTACCGACAGGGTGGTGCGGGCGCTACACCTATACGTCACGGGTCAGAAGCGACACCAATGCGCACACCCCGAGATACACTACGCCTGAACGACGAGGACGGCGCAGTGCAACTCGTCGGGCAGACACCCCGCGACATTAGACTGCGAGAGCAGGCCAAGCGATCAGACCTGAAGAGCAGACTCGCTGCACTGCCCAAGCCCAAAGAAGAGAGCTGGGAATTCGAGCTCCCCGACGAAGCCGCAGAACCGCAACCCGTTGAACTTAGCGAAGAAGACGCCGCCGAGCGCGATCGCCGCGCCCGCGAAGCAAAAGAAGCAGCCGAACGCGCCGAATTCGCACGCCAAACACAAGTCGTCCAACGCTTCCTCCCCCGCCCATCAGTCGTTGACATCGATGCCCTCATTAAGCGCGCACTCGACCTCTCGGACCCGATCGAGCGCGAAGTCGAACTGGAAATGGCACACCTAATCGCGCACGACGTGCAGAAATTCGGCTCCGGTCGCGTCACAGGATCCGTAAAATCCTTACAAAAGTACTCTGACGAAGCGCTGCGCGCCGCGAAAATGGAACTCGCGCTCGAATACGCTTTGCAATCCTCCGCCGAAAAGACCAAATTCACATCCGACTTCGCCTCATCTTGGACAAACCTTCACGGATCCACCGTCCTCCCCGGCATCGCAGGCTACTCAGAAGACGAGATCGACGAGCACCAACTGCTCATCTCCGCCTTCGACAGCGCGCAAGAATCCATCATCTCGAGCGCCGAACAGGCGAACAAAATTGAGAAGAACCTGGCCAAGCACCATGGCGGGTATATCCAGCGCAGCAAGATGCTGAGAGAGAAGATTGGGCAGGCCTTTACGGCGCTGGAGAAGCAGAGGACAGATTTAGATAGTCAGAGGACGATGCAGTGGAGTGAGCAGATGGCTATTGGAAGGAGATTGGAAGGGTTGAGGGAGGAAGTCAGCTTTGTGACGAGAAGGGAGAGGGAGGCGCAGGAATTGTATCGGTCGCGGAAGGAGGAGTTGGATGGTTTGCAGGAGCCGGTCAACGGGGTGCACTGAGCGGATTGGAGAATGTGTAGGGGGTTCGATATCCATGTATTCACATTATACGTCAGGTTTGAGGTTCTGCATGGTATGGCGTTGGCATATTGTACGACAGGACGGTTGGAAACATCATATCATACTTGGATGGATAGGTGGGAACATTCAATGTGAAAAGGATTGATACTCAAGTCTATCCTCAAAACCTGGGGGGTATAAAAGCTGAAGCGACGGCACCATCAAAGCGACGGTGCTCTGTCGCAAGAGCGAGAAGAATTGTACAAGGAAAGTTGGTGACAAGACGTCGAGCCAGACCGAACCATAGCACCAGAACAAATAACAACGCCGTCCAGTCCAATCCCGAAACCAGAAGGCAAACCCAAACACCGTCTCGATAACTCGTCATCAGTCATTCGTCGAATCCAACCATAATCCATCACCTCATAACAGGATGCGGTCTAGCACTTGCCATCCAACACCTCAAAAATCCCCACCACACTCGCATGTTCGACGCCCATCGGCCTGGGCTCCAGGACATCCATCCCGCTCCCAAAAGTCTGCACCTCCATCTGCATCTCGAACTCGAGGTTGCTCGGGCGCCTCCTCACCGCCAGGATCTCAGCAAGGCTGTGGTTGGAGCGGCTGCTCTGGGGGCTGGAGTTGCGGCTGTAGGAGCCAGAGACGTTGCGAGATTGCGTTAAGGGTGATGTGGTCGAGGTGCTAGAGTAGCTGGTTGCGGAGGCGGAGCGCGAGGAGCGCGTTGGGCTGAAGGCGGTTTTGAGGGAGCGCATGTTGAGTGAGGTGTTGCGGAGCGGCTGGAAGGAGCCGGAGAAGCGGTTGCTGCGGGTGGACATGGTAGCGGTAGTCGAAGATGATTCTCGGGTATAGAAGTTGGTGATGCGGTGGGTGTATCGTGGCGATAGTTGTGTTCCAAGCAATTGCAAGATCGTTGATGCGTTTGCTCGTTTCGAGAATAGTAATAAGTGATCGAGTCCAGCGAAAGCAAGGCGTTCAGAGTAGATCCAGCTGTCGATACGTTGGAAATTGAGACCTGGAGTTCTTCAAGAACGTATTTTGATCCGCAAGGGAAGTCAATCGCAAATTGACTCGCAAGCAAAAGAATGTTATGACGTGTATGGTCTGCGCGTTGTTGAGTTGGTGACACAGGTGATACGCGTGTCAGACCAGTCTGGAAGAGCTCAACAAGTGTGGTCGGCAGCAACGTGTATCCACAAGCAAACAGTCGATGCAGTCCAGCAAAGTCTTCAAGAGCTTTGAGTTGGCGAGCTGAGGGACAGAAACAAAGCTGAAGAGCAGATATAAGCGTAGTAAACGAAGGTAGGGGGTGAAGAAGCTTGAAGTAGTATGCAGGATGCAGCCCACACTCGCGACGAACGACGGATGTTTAAGGATGTGTGTCGCAAGTCGTACACCCCTGCGTAATATGTCCCAGGTGCTCGATGTCCGGGTCGGGCCCTGAGCTTGTTATCCCTCACAGCTTCAGGGTTGGGATGCATCCTGGTTGTTTGATCTGCATCTAGAAACAAGCGAAGCTCTGCCGCGGAATGATTGAGCCAGCAAGCTGTTTGCCTGCTATGGGCCAGAGTTCGCAAACCGGACGGACTCGAAGGCGCGTGACAGCATAAGCAGAGACGCGGTAATTACAAACGTTGATCTGGAGATTTAGCTGTTCGCCTGTGGTGTCGGACTTTAATTTTGACGCAACGCGTCGGCCTTCGTCACGCGTGCGACGACCGTCAACCACTCATTCCTCATCCACCATTGCAAACACGCTCAGCACAATCGTCTTGCACCCACAATTCGGCCGAGCATCTGCAAGATGCGATGCAACTAACTCCCTTACCACGCTGCAGCAATGCTAGCGATCTCAAGATCCAGCAGCTGATATCCCGTCCACCGTCCCGTTCTGCACATGAACTACACTCGCAAAGGCAATCCCTACACATGAAGCCCACAACGTCGCCGTCCAGCGCCCTCGCTGTCTCAACAACGGTGCTTCCGCGCAGCTGAGGTGCGTCTGAAGAGGTGCTTGCGACAAGCGAGGGCTTCTGGAACGGGCAATGCCGTGCGCCGCGGCTGTCTGGAGATGCACCAGTGTTTCAGAATATGGCGGACATGGATGCTTGTTCATCGGACATTTGTTCCTCCATCGTTTGCGATGAGCACGTTCGTGTGAAGGACTGGAAGGTACCAAGGGTTGAGAGTGTTGGTGGGTGAGTGGTGGAGAGATGGTGTGGGTTTTGAGGTCCTCTGCTTGACAACTCAACACCGCCGGACTGTCCGAAGTCCATGAGGCAGGAGCGATGGGCTGTGGAGTAACAACACACACACGTCACACACCGCAACTGCAGTTTCTGCACGAAGATGCACTCTCAGAATCTGCTATGCGGCGAGTCAAGAGATGAAAGAATTGCTATACAACATGACGCCACCGCTATGCTATGATAATCCAAGTCGCCCATCCACCACTAACCCCATTATCGTCTCCATCATTATGCTCCTCCTCATCCCCATCATGCCAAATACATACATACAAAACTCTAGTCTATCCTTTAATGTGCGACACGTCAACGTGCCATAGCGTACTTCTTATGTGTTGGGTTGATGCCGGGGCATTACTCTTCTAGGCCATTCCAAACGTTCATGCAACGTCCTTCGTACCGGCTACCCCTGCCCCCAGCACCTATTCTAGGTATGGCTTCGAAGGGTTCTCTGTTCGTCTGTTATGCTGTTCCTGGATGCGTAAAGGTTGCATTTGAGATTTTGCGCGGGTTCAGGACGGTGTCGTACTCCGCTCCGATGCGCATTGTCATTGCGTGAAAAGAATCGATCGGACGCTGCCGAGCTTGCCAACCACGCTTCGTGTAGAGTGTGAAGAGGCTGTGTAGTCGTCGATCGCGATCGTTCCTGGTGCGCATTATTTATGCGCAAGGTTGTCGTACATGGCCTGTACACGTACGCGATTATTGTCCAGGTCGTCGTGTCGTGAAACTTCTGCGGATACTCTCACCCCAAGCAGAGCTGTCCAGGACTTCCAGAACATCGGCTGCACTGACTGCGCTGTTCGCTCTGCTGCGGGTATCTGTCGGTGCAAGTTGCTCCTCAAGCGGACTAGGCGGTCGACTGAGGGTAAGAGCCGATGCGAAATGCCAATCGGCATCCGGAGGTGGCGAAAATGGCGATGCTCGCGGTGACGATGGTGACAGTGGTCCGCCTCGAGTCGGCGAGCCTGTAGGTGTCATCTGGATCGAATTCGAGCGGCTGCGCACCGCGGTGTCCAAGCTGGGAATTGAGCGGACGCTGCCTCCCGAGAGTCGGTTCCCAAAGTGCGGATCCGTAGGTGAGAAGAGTGGACTTCCCGCTCGTGATTGCTGTCCGCGCTGTGCGTCCGTGATGTCTTCATCGTCAATGAAGATCTCGGGAACGTTGAATATTGGCATTGTTGCCATGCGGCCCTGCTTCTTTTGCTCCATCGCGCGTCTGAACCGACGGGCCCAGTACAGAGTGTCGAAAAAGCCAACGACGACATTGCGTCGGACAGCTTCTTCCACACGCTGCAAGCGAGCTCTACGTCGTAGGAATTCCTCGAGCCTGATTTCATGTCAGTATATATCCATCACGCTAAACCAGGATATGAACGTACCTCAAGCTCTTGTTATCGTTAATGACCTTGTGGTGAGCAAGAATCATAAGCAGCGAAGTAAACTGAATGCCTCTGTCTGGGTCACTTGACACAAGCACCTCCTCGTAAAAGGTATTCATGCGTTGCCTTCTGCGACGGATCTCAAGAACCGGGAGTTGTGCGAGACGGCGGTTGAGTTTGTCAAGATCAATCTCAGGCGAAGGTTCACGGCCTCCCAGGTTGAGATTCGATGCGCGACGCGATGTTGTTGCGCACTCCTCGATCAGTCGGCCAACGGTGAAATCACCGTCGTAAATGCGCATCTCGAAGATTCCAGATAGTTCCTGCACATGTCAGAATGGTATCGCTATCCAGTACCAAGGCAACTTACACCCAAAAGTCTTGGGAAAACATCCCTTGAGATGTAGCCCGTCCCATTAGGATCGAACTCAGCCCAAGCTTGCTTGAATCGTCTGACTTCCTCTCGGCTGATGACTGACAGCCCGCTGCTCCGCTGGTACACGTAACTGAAACTCTCGTAGATCAACGAGACGAACAAGTTAACGAAAATGTACATGCTGAGAATGTTCCAGCTGATGAACAGCGCTCGCGCCCATTCAGGGCTACCGCAGTCGCTTTCGAAGTACCTTTCTCCCTCCGTACAGTAGGGCTTGTCGACATTGGCAAAATCTTCCATGAACTCGTTCCAGCCCTCACCCATACTCATTGAGAACAGAAAGATGAGGGCTTTGGGTACTGTACGGAAGTTCTGGTTGGCTGTCTCGTTTGCGCCGAATCGAGTAAGACCAAAGGTCTGTGTGAGCGCGATGGAATATACGAGGAACAAGACGAACCAAGTAGCGAGCAGGTTGGCAATAGCTGCCAAACTCGCCGCTGCGGTCTTGAAGAGCTGATCGAGCTGATTGTTACGAGGAATGAGCATGAGGGCGATCGATACGAGGAAGAGCTTGTGCAGTTGAACGAACACTCTCTCGTCGCGTCTAGCAAGGATAAGAATGGAAGTGGCGAACGTGCCGGAGACGGAAAAGATCGAAAATACGTCCCAAGAACTCTTGCGGAATCGGTGCCAAGAGAGACCGAGGATACGAATAACAACATTCGCAATGAACACGCAGGTCAACGCGAGGAAGATGTAATCTGTTGAACCGTGAGTGTACGCCTGAGTTCAGAGTGCGATCACTTTACCTCTTGCAAGATCCCAATCTCCGTAGCCTGGGTACCATTCCAGGCAAAGTAGAATCAAATGTAGAATGAGTACCCCAGTGATGAAGCGTTGCCAATTACCTGTCTTGCGGACAGCTCGGCGATAGCACCACTCTTCCCAAGACTCGCGCTGCCTCGTAGATGAAGGTCGTTTTGACGGTGACACTTGTCGAAGTAGCTTGCGCAACTCGAGCCAAGAACGTTGATCGGTGGTAAGGAACGCGACTCCAGTCTGCTCCGTGTAGTTGCGCATGAAAACGGAGATGAAGAGCGTCAGGACGAAGACGGCACCGAGCAAGTTGAAGATGATAAAGAATACGCCGTTGCCCCTCCGGTAGAAGTCCTCGGGCTGGGTGTTGACCCCAGTAATGGCCATGCTTGCGAACAACACGTCCGTCCAGCCTTCCTGTGATACAATTTGGAAGAGAATGAACAGTGAATTCCCGAAGTTGTCGAAGTCGTAGTAAGGATTGGCAGCTTGGCGTGGTGCCAGGACATCCCAGTCAAACGGCGAGCTGTTGTATTCTCCAACACAATCTTTGAGATTGGTCGAGCCGAATTCACCGTCATTGCACGTTTGGAATTGTCCGACGAAGAGGTTCAGTCCGTATATGGCGAATGGAATCAACAAGCTGAGGGACACAAACGCAGCCTGTGGATGTGAGCAGTGCAATGTTGAAGTGCAAACGCAAACTTACCGAGAAGAGCTTCCACCATCCCCGAACTATAAGCGAGTGGAAATGGTCGCGAGTACTGTCGCTGACGTTGAGCAACCGGAGCGCCCTGAGAGCCTTAAAAGCACCAACAGTCCTTGTAATCTGCCCTTCGTTCAACAGCGACGTAACGACGTTGACCCACAAAGTCATCAACACGATACCGTCGATGAAGCCCCACGAGCCACGGAAGTAAGCGTTGGGCGTCCAGAAGAAACCATCGGCGATGACCTTGACGAGCGCTTCGAAGGTGAACAAGATGGCAAAGCCCATGTCAGTCCAGACGAACCAATTTCTGACACTAAACGTGTGCTTTGTGAAGTACTCTCGTTGATATAGGGGAGTAGTGACGCAGGCAAGCAGAACCATGGCGATGATGGCAGCGTAGACGAAGGCCGAAAATGCGTACCAGATCGGAACCGACGGTGCTAGCCCCTCTATGCGGTCACCGCCACGACCAGGGCCTACAACACGCTGACAGAGCCTTCGGATGGGATTGCTAGGTCCGAAGATGAACAGAGAGACGTTGTAGTTAGGGTGGTTGCGCAGATACTCCCGCTGCGCCTTTTTGCGTCTTTCTGTCGCGGACACTACCTCCTTAGCCATCTTTCTGGGATCAAGGTCCTCGTATGCGCGACCGTAGTCGAGGGGGGCGTAGAAAGGGTTTGGCTCCCTATGAACGGTCCTGCGCAAAATCCGTTGCCATATGGTAGACATGGCGCCGGAGCCAACGATTGTTTTTGCTGGGCGGATCCCAGGTCGAGGTTCTTCCTCACGGGGTGTCGTATCCTCATCACCTTCGTCGAGGAAGTCGCGAACAACAGCGTCCTTGAGCAACATCTCAGCTGCGGCAGAACCATAATCAAGTGGATCTCTGCGGTTGGCGTGGCCAAGCTTGAAGATGGATGAGAGCGACAAATTGCTATATACTGTTAGGTAGCACTCAAAGGATGTTGGCGGTCACTTACCCATAAGAAGAGTTGAGACCCTGCTCTTTCTGTTGGAGGAAGGCTTTGACCTGTTGCAAACGCTTTTCGTCCTCTGATACATCAAAGTTCTCTTGAATGACAGCAATAAACATGTTCAAAACAATGACTGATCTGCGTCAGCTGAGCTCGAAATAGAACTGGGTATACTTACGGTTGGCAAAGATAAACCAAAGGATGCAGAATGACGCTCCGATCCAAGCGGTACCGAAGGCCTTTTGGTAGCCAGTTACGGTGTACATGATCTCAGTCCAGTTTTCACTGGAGAAAATGATGTACATGCCAATGAACGAATTCCAAATGTCGTTGAATGATACACGAATCGTATCGCCGTCAGCTGACTCAGGTATCTCGCCACGAAAGAGCTGAGAAGCAAAGATGGACGCGAGGAATGTAAGGAGAAACACGAAAACGATCAGGTTGAGTAGACCACTGACATTGCCAAACACGATCATCTGGAAGCAAGTTAGCGATGAGCTAACGATAGGAATGGAAAGAACTTACAATGAGATCCCGGGTTACAGGGACAGCCAGGACAACACGGTAGACTCGCATGATCTGAAAGATACTCAGCCAAGCATAAGCTCTCCCGCCGTGGGCATGTTTGATCGCCGGTATTTGGATGACAGTGGTGATGATTGCAATCATCAGATCAGTGACGTTGCGCTTGCTTCTGAAGAAATGCCTGAAATCGACAATGAACCGGACCAATATCTCAGCAAGTAGTATGAGCGTAATAATGATCTCGGTTACGTCGATGAAGTTTTGCCGGAAGTTGCTCATGGAAGCGCTTTTCATCATCTGAGCAACAAGGCCAAAAACGATGACGACAACCCATACCCCAGAAGTCTTGTCGTACATACGTTTCAGGCTGCTGACGCGCTGGTTCGCTTGCTCTTTCTCAGCGTCCTCTTCAATAATCTGCTCGCCCGTGAAAGCGCTGGTCTTGCTCTCTTCGCGGATGATTTGGAATGTCGAGGTGATGACCGCAATCAGAAGTGATATGAGCCACAGACTGAGAATCAGGATTCCCACAATGAAAAAGAGAGCGCTGACAAGGTAGTCGGTATCTGACACAGTGTAGAGCAAATCGGACCAGGTGTTGGATGACATGATGACAAAGACCAGCTCCAGGGATTGTAGGATGTTGTCGAAGCTTTGGGTGCCATTGTAGGGGTTATTGTCCTCGATACATATGGAGTTTACGGGACACAAGAAGCCCTTGCCCTTGTCGGGACCAGCCAGCATTCCTTGCGCATTTAGGTAACCCTCGTGGACAAGTATGCCGGAGTCATTCTTCAACTGACCACCGCAAAATTGATCTGAATTGGTGAAGGTCTGGGATGGGTCATCCGGGTCGGTCCATACACAGTTTCTTCGTAGACTAGACTTGAAACTCTGCACGCCAACGATCGAGAACAGAAGCCAGAAGAAGCCGATCAGGAACGCCACATTCAAAAGTAGAGGAGCAGCTTTCTTCAAACTTCTCAAGATGACCTACAACCAAGTTAATCAGCGTACATGAAACATCCTACATGAGACTTACCGAGGTACCACTTGTAAGATTCAAAAGGCGAATGATACGTAAGCAGCTAAGCATTTGGAATACCAAGATGACCCGGGTGTTGTTGATGTTGAGGGCATCGAGAAGTATGGCAATCCAGAAAGAAACTATAGCAACAAAATCCGTCCGGTTGAAGGAGTGTCTCAGATATGCTCGATGCGCCAATCGAGCACGTTGTCGCTCACGCGGGTCGCTTGGTCCAATGTCAGGGTGCATCTGTGCAGTCGTGAAGGATCGAAGCACAGACGGTTGCTGAGGGCCGCCCAGATTTGATTCAGTGTTTGTACCACCTCTTCTCTGCGATGGCTGTCGCTGAGGTCCACCAAAAAGCTGGTTGGCTTTGGTAAGCACTGCCTCTCGCAGTCCGACCTGTCTGTTGATAGTGCTGTATTCGACTGGATTGATGATGAAGCCAGACACAATTATCCGAATGATGGCCTCGATCGTGTAAACGATGAACAGGCCAAGCAAGACCCAGTCGATAGCCGAAAACCTACCCAACTCTTTTACATGGCCGGGTTCGTACTGCGCTTTGTTCCTAGCGTCGACGGCCAGAAGCACTGTCTGCACCACAATGAGGACGAGCAGGGTTGGTTCAGTAATTGGGTTCACAAGAACGTCGCTCAACTTCATCCGCAGGGTGCTGTCGGTAGGGAAGATACCCAAGCTCTTGCTGCGGAATGGATTTGAGGGTTTTTGCCATTGAAAACTTGACTTGCGAGATTGTACGATAGGTGTCGGTGGTTTCTCGATCGGCGTTGTGGGCCCAGGTGACGAAGGGCCATCAGTCATGTATTCAGGCAACGCTGTCAAGGAGGGAGGTCTTTGCATGCGTGATTGATGCAGAGTGGACTTCCTCTGAATATGGCGCTCAGCTACCTCTGAGTCGTTGGTGACGTTGACAACACGCTGAGACATGTTCCGGACGATGGTTCCGGCGCGATGCAGCGGCGACCCTAAATGTCCAGGAGAGAGCGAACGATTCCTGCTTCGCGATGGACTGAGACCTGTCGCACTTTCCGCCTGCCCAACATCACCACTGAATCTTGCTCCTGGCGACGTGCCACCAGGACTCAGGAACTGCACACTCTGGAAACTGGAGCGATCCACAGCTCCGGGTGATATGTTGTCTGCAGCACCGCTGATGGGCTGCAGATGGCGTGCATCTGTCAGCCGTGCAGTATCATCATCCACATCCACAGAAGCAAAGTAGCCATGGTCCTCAGACGGTCCCCTGTGCGCATATAGGTCTTGGTTGTACGGGTGGTAGGACTGCTCGGACGACCCAGGTGTAGGTATTATAGGGGAGAGCGGGGGTGATGTGTCGCCCTGGAAGTTCATGTCCATGCCAAACCCAATAGCAGACTGGAAGGCGCCTGCGTCTATGGGCGAGTCTATGCCATCATCTTCCACCCTCCGTATCCCGCCATGCCCAACTGCCGTATTCGTATTCAGCTGAGGCCGCCGCGTGGGGCTTGGCGACACTTCGGCTATGGGCGCATACTGCGAGCTCCTGTACTGACCCGTTGCTATCGATCCAGTCTGCCTGAGCAGGTTGCGCCCTCGGTCGCTCAGGGTGCGGCGGTGCTGGTGCGGCGCGGACGCATCATCTTCGTCCGGCGGGCGGTTGAGGTCTTGCAGCGGTATGGACTGATGGGTCTGGCTTCGACGGTGATTGTGGTTGGGGTCGGGGTAGGACATTGAAGCTTCTGGTCCTGATGCGCAGCTCTAACTGTGCATCTGGCCGCTCTTCAGCTGGTACATAAACACTATCGCGTGCACATGTAGGATGTAAACGGCGGATTAGCGAGCGTGGCGGCGGTAGTAAATGCTAGGACGACGCCGATGGCGGTATGCGCAAACTCCCACGAGGTTTCTAGGTGGAGTGCATCAGGGTGGGAGGTTTGCAGAGCAGGAAGATGCAGAGCTGCGGGATGGCGGCTTATGCCAGTTTGGTGTGGATATGCGCGTCCCCAAAAACGCCGGGGTGCACCGCAGGGAGTGCTAAGATAGGATAGGGCTGACTTTGGCAGGAACGGGGTTGTATGCGTGTATTCTTAGCTCAACGCTCGCAGCTGTCGCTTGTGAAGATCACCGAGTACTGAAAGACTGTGATACAGTCCCAGGCCGTGGAACCGGCGTATGTGTGCACACAGCTACACCCTGGAGCTCATGCTGTTCGGTTTGTGTGATACAAACGCAGGTGCAGCTCAGCCACCCAACGTTTCTCGTTACAGCTGATGGCCTTCTCACGGATCCCCTTTTGGCAAATGCGAGCGTCCCCTGTCAGCTGCATGCGTTTCAGCCACACTTCCAGGACGCAGTGACAGCCTTGCCCAAGTCACGGCGAGATCCCCCATCACAAGCCTTACATCTCGTTCATCTTGACTGGTGTAGTCCGGCACTTCTTGCTCTCAACCAGCCTCTTCTGTTCCTGAAAAATCGGATACAACAACAGCCACTCCTCAACTCTCAGAATGCCGCTAGGAGGTCCTTCGCAAATCCTAGAGAGTAATTCTACACAAGCAAAGTACTCTGTAGTCCTTTGTCTATTTATCGTTCTGCAAGAGTCGCGCAAATCTGCTCTGAATGGCTCCCAAAATTTGGAGATTGCAAGTCCGGCTTTCTTCGCGACGTGAGAGTCAGCAAACCCAGAGTATTGTCTGGGAAGCTTTCAGATCAGACGACATGTTGCAAGCTTTCAGATCAGACATGCTGCAAGCTTTCAGACCAGACATGTTGCAAGCTTCTAATCACAGGCTCGTTGCTTTGCATCGGTAGGATTGCCCATGTAGCCAGAAACGTACCTCTGGAGGTATACAAAGTGCCGAAGAGCGACAACGACACGTCAGGAACTTGCCAATCTGTGCGAGGGACATGACACTGTAATGAAGATCTTCCGCCGGCTGTGACGTGAGGGAAAACGCGCTAACCATTTTGGGTCTATTTCCGAATTGGCCGCAATTCCAGGCGACGCGCCCTCGTCTTCACCACTCCACGCCTTTCACCCTCACCATATTGCCCTGCCCACCGCCCACGTGCCATTTTTTGAGCCCGCATATCTTCGGCGCCATCTGCGGTACCTTCAAAGTTGCTATCACCACCGTTTGCGACCAGTGCACGCCCTTCGAAACGCGTCGCCCACGGCACGCTCCACCACGATGCCTGCCCGCAAGCGCGCCGCGAGCGAGATGGAGGTGGAAGGGGGTGTCGAGACACCGAGCACATTACAGAGGCTGCGCAACATGTGGCAGTTCGCAAACCTCGCACAGTACATTGCTATTTTCGGCGACGCAGTCAAGATCGACAAAGACTTTGACATCGAGGTACGCCCACTTTGCGCCAGACACTTCTGTGGATGCGCCGAGCATGGTTCTGATGGAATAAGGACTGATTGAGATGCAGGAGCTGGAGTCTGAATGCTTGAAGCCTGGGCCGTCCGAGAAGCTTGCGCAGATCGGGCTGGCGCTTTTGAAGCATGTGTCTTCACACAAGGGTCTAACGCATGCTACTCACATACCTATGCCTAAACACGTCTAACAAAAGCCAGACCAGCCATCTTCGACGAATACACCCGCCGCCAATATGTCGCCAAAGCGCCCGAGCGAAATCCTTTCGGTGAGGAGGACGAGCCCAACAAGTTCGACGACTTCGACATCTTCACCAAAATCCGTGTGCTGCAACAACTCTCCATATGGACATTGAACAACCCCAACTCGATACGAGAGAGGCTGGCAGCCACGGACAGCGAACAGACATTATGGGTAAGCGTGGGACCTGTCACGGACAGGGCAATGGCTGATCGAGCTTCTTAGCGCATGGAGCCCACTGGCTGGGACTCAGATGATCGAGTTCTGTTCGTCCTAGACGACAACCGCATGTATCGCCGCACCGATCCACCTCCGCCCGCGCCTCCACAGAAGGCCAAAGCCAATCCCAAGCCAAAGGCAAAGAAGTCTAGAGGCACCCGCGCCAGCAAGCGCCAGAATCAGTCAACACCAGAACCTGAAGGAGAGATCGAGGAAGAAGAGGCTGCAGCCGTTCAAGAGCCAGAAGTGGTCGAGGACGATGGTCTTGGTGGCATGAAGTGGGAATGCCTCTGCATCACACTAGAAGACTACCACGATTATCTCAGCAGCATTCGCAGAAGTCGAGACCCCAATGAGAAGATATTATACAAGCGTCTCAAGGAGGAGGTCATACCTGTCATGGAGGGACTAGCTGAAGAGCAGGCACGGAAACAAGCTCGCAAAGCAAAGGAACTCGAGAATCTGCAGAAACTGGCCACCGCGAAACGCTCCTCTCGTATCTCAGCCAGGGTTGAGAAGCAAAAGGAGGTTGAAGAGACCGAAGCTGCCGAACGCAAGAGGCAAGAAGAGCTTGCTATGGCTAAGGCTGAGCAAGCAAAACAGAAGAAACTGGAAGAGGTGAGTAAATTCGATTACGTTGGGACCTCAGGCTGACATATTGTAGGCGCACGACTCCCGCCGCATGACACGGGAGCAGCGACTCCGTGAACGTGAAACCGCGAAGATCCTCAAGGAAGAAGAACTCCGCAAGTTGCAGGACAACGAGCAGAAGCTGGCCTCCAACAATGCTCGACTTTCCGAACGACATCTCAAGGCGATGATGAAGCAACATGAAGCAGACCTCAAGAGACTCAATGAGGAGGAAGATTGGTTTTTCGATTGTGAGAAGTGCGGTGTCTATGGGTCGAATCTTAACGACAATTCGCCACAAGTATCGTGCGAGAAGTGCAACGTCTGGCAGCACGTCAAGTGCCATGGTATCTCCGAAGAAGAGGTGGAAGACTCCAAGTTCGAGTTCGTCTGCACGTCCTGCAAGCGCAAAGAGGAGGAAGCCAACAAGCCTAAGCTGCCACCGCTAAAATTGCGATTAACTTCAGCATCACCAGCTTCGCAAGCGAACGGGGAAGGGTCTTCAGGCTTGTCACGCCGTTTGGAGTCTGTCTCGATACCCGCGCCACGACCAACCTCGTCGCAAAGCCATCAACCTCATTTCCAGCCTGCGCAGCCCTGGGTAGATGGACCTAGTCTGTCTCCTCGCGGCCAAGCACTTGGCCCTCCTGGCATTCAGAACTCAGAAGCTGCTTACGGATCGCCATCTCGTCTCCTAGACGCCAGCTCTTCGCCTATACGACAACGGCCAGCCTCTTCATCGCGACCAGCCGAGAGCTCCTTCAGGTCGAATGGCCTAGGCTCTTCACCGCCACCCTTCAACCTTCCGCGGGCGCCCAGAAGTCCGTTCAAGAGCATACGCATGCCTCTTCCCCAGCAAAACGGCAGCTCATTTGGCCTATCGAATCCATTCGGTCCAGCACAGCATACCCCCGTCGCCCAGAGCTTCAACCAGAGCTTCAGCCGGCCAAGCACAGCCGCCGGACCCCCTGGATCACCCGTAAAGCACTCACCCGCAAACTCCCCCCGCCCTGCGAACGGTCTCCCAGCAGTCTACAACTTCAACAGCCCGCACTCCTCCTTCCCACCCAGCTCCGCCCAGCGGCCCTCCTTCTCACCCATAAAACACAGCTCGCCAGCGCCCATGCCACATATGTCCTCGCCCGCGCCAGCACCAGTCCGCATTGCTCCTTCGCCGAGCCAAATGCCTGCGCAGATACTGCCCGATGCTATTCCCGCGCCGCTGAAGCATGATGGTGCGAGGCCGATGAGCAGTCATGAGATGAGCGAGACGCCGGTTTTCCCGCCAATTAAGAGTCTGAATCCGGATGCGAGTCCGCAGATTTTGAGTCCGCCGGTTAAGAAGAGTAGTCCGGCTCCGGATAGGCATCGGCTTGCGCCGATTGGGGAGAATGGGTTTGGGAATGGATCGCCTCATTGAGCAAGAAAGGGTTCGAGGTGTCTGACTTCTTGTTTCGATTGTCTTGGTTTTTATGGGATTGTTTTGCGCAGTCTGGATCACTGCTTGCATGCGCAATGCGGCGTTAATGAAGGGGTTGAACCAGATATCTGGGTTTTGCATGTATGGTATCTTAACTTGCGTCTAGAGGCGGGTCGTGGCTGCTTGGAGGTGCGGTGAGCTGCACCTTCCCTTCTTGTTAAGTGTATTACTACATTCAGAGTGGAGAAGAGGAAGCAACAAACCACGAACATTATCAACGATCTACAAGTGGCAATTCACTGCTGTCAAGACATCTCAATCACCATCTCGTACATCAGTTCCACAATCAGCGTCGGTACCATCGAGCCTCGACTTGTCCTTCACTCGTTTTATGTGCGCTATTAGCAGAGGACTATGCAGTACATCGACATGCAACCGCGACATTTCAGATCTACACTAAGACGTTGGGTTGAATAAACTCGATGGCAAATTTTGCGTAGCAGTGGTAAGGGACAGGAGGCCTTGCACGTGGGTTTGTTTGAGAGTGCATCTATTACAGTAATGCTTTAGCGGGGAGACTGTCGCTCGAAGTCACGATTCTTTCTTGCCATCTGTGTAACTACACCTATGATGATGAGAGTGTAGCCATGTCAAACCCCTCCTGCCACTCCGTCATTCCTGTTTGAACACCTTCGATACCATCTTCTAGACCTGGGTCTTCTGGGCCTATTGCTGGCTCTTCGAAGTCAACCACTAGTTCAGGGCGGTTGGTAAACCATCCATGGCCCATACGTGATAGCGACACCTGTTGATCGGAGACGCCCAGGTCGGAGACCGCCCATATAAGCTGCTGACCCTAGTCCCAATCAGTACGGTAAATAACCCAAATACTCCTGCCCCATATCACCAGAGAGCCACTTCCATCCAACACTCCCCTGAAGGAGGCTCAGTGGTCACACCATCATCATCATCAAGTCCTTCATACTCACCGGGGCAGGGAGCGGCAGCGCCTTAGTGCAGATGTCTGCTGTGTTCTGGGCTGAAGGTACATGCTCAATTCCAAAATCACCACTCAGAAACCTCTCACGGACAAAGTGGTAATGGGACTCCATGAGACAGTGGATTTGTTGGTCTGGAGTATGTAGCTACTCACTGACCTTGCATCTTCAGGCTCAGAGTCCCAGGAAGCATCAGAGTACATGTCTACCAAGGTTAGTGATGATACGGGTTTGGAACGGTAGAAGAGGAGTCTGGAATCAAGAGTTCCTCTCAAGTGTTGGAGTGCTTGGTAGGCTCCCTTGAGATGGTCTGGTGAAGGATTGGAGTTGAACTTGGCCAGGGTTGACACAGCGTAAGCCAGATCAGGTCTAGTCCCAATCACCAAGTAGTTCAAACTCCCAACAAGCTATTGGTATTCTCTTTGCATCCTTCCTCTGGAACGGTGGGCTCAGGTCCATTGGTGTCTCGCAACTGCTGCAGAAGCGCAATCCAGCTGACAATTCCAACGAATACTGTATGCAAACTTGAGTGCATTTCTCTTTGCAACAACCGTACATGCCATCTGTGCTCGCATCTCTAATATTGCATTTGCATTCTGGTGCGTTCGTGAACAAGCCATTGTAAACGACCGCAGTGCCCCTGCACACAGCCCTACCTCAGCTTAAGCAAGACCACGCGCCCAGATGGACACCCAAGACAGACCATATCTTTGCACGCTGCTGCTTTGTATGCTCGATACTCGAACGGCAGCCACAGAAAGCGCTGTGTGTTGCGCAGCACCCACTGGTCCTCTACTGTAAACTGCAAAGATAGCTCGTCCTGCTGGACAGATGGGAGTAGGATTAGATCTGGAAGCAGCGGAATGTCTTCTTTGTTAGTATGCAAAACCTGGCCATCTGGCGAGAAACTGAGATGGTCAATGTACGAAGATTGCCCTTCCCGCACAGTACGACACGTGCCTGTCGCTGTATCCCACACTCGCGCTGTCCTGTCGTAGGATGCTGAGACGACCAACTGTCCGTCTGGCGAGAACACCACTGCATTAACAGCGTCTGAGTGGCCCTCCAGCACGCTGCGACACGTGTCTGTCGCCGTCTCCCACACTCGCACTGTCTTGTCGCGGGATGCTGAGGCGACCAGCTGCCCGTCTGGCGAGAACACCACCGCATTGACCAAGCTTGTATGGCCCTCCAGCACGCTGCGACACGTGCCCGTTGCCGTATCCCACACTCGTACTGTCCTGTCGTAGGATGCTGAGGCGACCAGCTGCCCGTCTGGCGAGAACACCACCGCATTGACCGAGCTTGAATGGCCCTTCAGCTCGTGGCGACACGTTCCTGTCGCCGTCTCCCACACTCGCACTGTGCTGTCGCGAGATGCTGAGGCGAGCAGCTGGCCGTCTGCCGAGAACACTACAGCGTTGACATCGTTTGAATGATCTTCCAGTACGCTGCGACACGCATCCCATTCTGTGTCTCTGTCTGACAGTATGTCTACTGCTTGTGGAACCCGATCGACAAAGGTTTTGCGTACAACGCTCGCCTGTGGTGCAAAGACAAGCGCTGACGAGTAGACTTGCAGAGGTGCCTCCGCTAGGACTGATAGAAACCGCAGCACAAATCGACTCGCATCGCAGAAGAAGCCTGCACATGTGTATGCAGATGGCTGCGGTGCAAATTAGTTTAGGGCAAACGCTTGTATTGTGCAAAACTCCTTACCGCCACCAGCGCCTGCAGCCTTGCCAGCAAGCGCACGCACTGGCCTGTCTCCCGCATCAGACTCATCGCTTCGAGCCAGTGCAGAAGGTGCGTCTGCAGGAAGACGTGCACGGCGTCTCCGTTTGTGATGCTCTGCTGGCTGTGCTCGAGATGCTCGACCCAGTAGCGACACGCATACTGCAGTTCTGGGGGAAGACTGCTACTAATCGTCCCTTCATCGATCTCTCTCCTCAAAACTCCCGGACCTGAGAGATTGCATATGTCTTGTCGTAGGCTGTTAGGCGCCGACATGAGCTCGAGGCAGCAAGACGCCAGCTTCTCGTGGGTGCTGCTCTCGTCTACCCAGAAGCTGTCGTCGCTGCATCTCTTTCTGTTGAGGAGGAAATCACGGAAAGAAGGGTGATGCAAACGCACCAGCCGGCTCGAATCTTGTGGAACGTCTAGGATAGAGTGCAGCTCATACAGCGTTCGATGCACATCCTCTGCAGGAACGCGGAGTAGTCGGGCCAGTGAAGATGCAGAAAGCGGCGACCGCAAAAGCACGATCGCACCTAATGTCTCTCTTATTAGCCTGTACCGTTTCTTCCTTTCCTGCTTTCTGTATCTGCGAAGAGGGCTCTTGAGCACGGCAAGGTATATGATGTCCAATCGCGCTTCTGGCAGGACCTCGAGTCTCTCGTCGGTGCAAGAATCATTGCTAGATGAACTGTCCGTTGTTGAGTTGTCTGCAGAGGAGCTGTCCTTGAGTACAGCGCGTAGTCGATCGGCAACAAACTGTCCGCCTTCTTGGATGAAACGGCAGGCAGTTGCGGCCCAGATAAACAGACCGCATGCACTCTGTACTAAGCGCTTGATTACTTCTGTGCCCGGCCAGTCATCAGCGTGATAGCATTCCTTGGCGATGATGCTAAGGTGATGCTTGAGAAAAGTGGCTATATCGCGTTCGACAATTGACGGCGAGATGTCGTGCAGCACGACGCCCTTGTGCTCCACGTCCGCCATCTGCCCGAACCCGTGCCGGATCGGCACTTCTGGCCTACTTGTCAGGAACACCCGCAGCCGGACGCCTGTCAACGACCGCGCCTCGGCCAGCAGCTGCACGATGATGCGGATGTTGCTGTCGTTGTCGCACTCGTCGAGCGCATCGACGACCACGACGTATGGCGCTAGCTCTGGTTCGTGCAGCTTCGACAGCGGGCGGCAGACCAGGTGCTGCCACTGGTCGCGCAGCGACTGGCTGACGATGTCGCTGTGCTCGGCAACAGCGTCGCTGATGTGCTTTCGCGACGCTGGCACGCTGTGCGCAAGCTGCACCGCGATGCTTGTCACAAACTTGCCGGCGTGGCCAACGTCGCCGCCGCCGCGCGAGAAGAAGAAGCTCGCTGCGAGACGCTGCTTGTCGTGGTACCTACGCGCGACGGTCCGGGCGATGGTCGACTTGCCCGTGCCCGCCAGCCCGCTCAACCAGAAGATGCATTGCTTATCTGGCCCGTCCGCCCAGCTGTGTATCTCGCGCAGGAGGTCGACGCGCGTGTCGGGGAGGCAGACAGGCTCGTGCTGCTTGGCGTACGAGTTGAAGGCTGCGTCTTTGGCGCGCAGTAGATGACCGAGGCTGCTCTCGAGCTCTAGTGTTGAGGTATCTGCTTAGCGTTTCGTGCCTAAGTTACTGAGAACCCCGAGAGCCACGGGTGGGGTGGCCCCGCAACGTACCAGGCTGGAGATGGAACTCGACAGAGCCGTTGATGGTGTGAGCTTGGAGGCTGGAGCGCGCGTCGCCGAAGGCTATCGTGGATACTGCAGGGGCCATGGCATCGCTGCAGCAGAGCATGCATCAGCGATGGGGTGTCTACGGTGGTGTATCTACGGTGCACCTGTTGGGCCTCAGCCTGGCGGCCTTCAGCCTGCAGCCCGGCGACCTCGAGCAGTCGTGAGGCCCATGCAGCATGCATGCGCTCGTCGACCCGCTCGCCCCGCCAGCCTCGTCTATATCCCGCGCATGAGTAGAGTCGTAGCGTATCTGATAGACAGCGTATACACGGCTCTATTCAGAAGTACCGTGCGTCATGACGGACAATGACAAAGTCATCCGGCTAGGCACGTATCCTGCGTGGCGAACGCAAGACAAGAGTACTAACTCGAACAACCAGACATCACTTCATCGCAAACATGCCAATCTCAGGAAACAACATGGGATGAAGTTTTACGGGTAAGGGAAGCACTGGATGTGCAGGTACAGGACTGACCGGGCTGCAGGACTTCCACGCTGCCCGGGTTCAAGTCATGTGAGTCGCCGATGGGGTATCTTTGTTTGTAGTCTCACACTAAATAGATTTACGTCTGCAAACTCATTCCTGAGTACTTCAGAAGAATCTCAGGAGCAAGCTTAAGATTCCCTCGTTCCTTTTTGACGGGATGTATCTCCAATCGAACGGCTATTGTGGATATGACGTCTGGCTTGACGATAATGAACAAGTGGAGTTCTATAGTATGTAGAATTGGCAGAGTTCATGTACCAAGGGTAGGTTATCTAACCGTGTAAGCAGTCCGTGTGGCCCGTAAGGCTGTCTTCGGCTAGCCAGTATTAGCAGCCGTATGAATCGGAAGTACCAAATTGCACGTTGAGATTGTGAAAATCCTTGTGCGACAGCGGCCACAACGCTTGTAGCGACTTCTGCGTGATCTTACAACGTCAGTAGGTGCTGGTAGAACCTGCATATAAGTTACAAGAGCAGCAAGACTGTCGTGGTGCTGCTGTAGGGAGGAGTATGTTTTGCAGCAAAGCAAGGCACTTTACGGACCAGGCGCGGAAGCATCAACGCGGCGATATTTTTTGGCTACCAAGGTGTGCGCAAGTATAGGCTTACCTGAAGTAAACTACCGCCATTGGTACATGGCAATTATTGCGGTATGATGGAAGAAGAAGCATTCAAGGTCGAAGTATCGGTGGTTCTGTTCGGCGCGAGGGCTGTTCGAACCACAGGATGGACCTTAGATAGCTATGATGATGGTGCCGATGATCACGCATGGGTCAAATGAGGCTTGTGAGTACCCTGCTCTGAACAAGCATTCCTTGAGGGTCCCAAACCATTCACTGCCAGCTTGTTTGAGGCCGTAGAGTGACTTCTGGAGTCTGGAAGCCTTTCCCGGTTGCCCATACCCTGGGGGGCATCGTAGGAAGAGCAGAGTGTCATCAGACAGGGCTGCGTTGAGGTATGCAGTGTCAAAGTCGATTTGGTGGATGTCCAGATCGCTTTGGACAGCCCATTAAAGCAGGAGACGGAGTGTGTCATACCGGACTACAGGTGAAAGGCAAGATTGGTCGCGCAAGGCTGTTTACCAAGTTCACGGTCTTGACTACCTCGAGACATACTCAGCTGTGGTCCGGCATGACACACTCCGTCTCCTGCTTTAATGGGCTGTCCAAAGCGATCTGGACATTCACCAGATTGACTTTGATACAACATATCTCAATAGCACCAGGGAACACGCTCGATATTGCTGTCAAAGACCCGGCCCTTGGTTGATCTGGGCACCATGAGTAGGTTCCCGACATCTTGTGTGTGTGAAGTCAGAGGAGGTTCTGCCATGAATTGCTGGATGTAAGACTGAAGGATGAGGTTGAGACGCACACTGAGCCTCTGCTTCCGCGTCTCCATGTCAAGGCCTTCGAAGAACGGCATCACGCCGCGACAACAAGAACGCAGCATGAGAAGGCCAATGATAGTGCACATGGAAGATATTAAACTGCCCGATTACTGTGAGCCCAGGAAACAACAACTCTTAGTATGGTTATTATTGCTGCTGTGAAAGTGGTGGCAAGGTCAATGCACGTGGGTCAGCTTCCGCTGGCGGCCTGACACCAGGCGCTCCTTCCCTCTTGACACCCCAAGGCCAGCTCGAAGCTCAAAATCAGCAACGATCGAATCAACGCAAATCCCGTACAGAGGAAAGTTTGATGTGTGGACACCCTCTCAATATCTCTGTTACATTGATGACATGAAGTATGGCGCAAACGCAAACCACAGAGAAACTACACGCTGCCTGTGATGAATGCCGTAAGCCTACAGACCCTGGTTCAGTGTGACTTGACCGTGGCTTACACAAAGACGTAGGAACTCGAAAGTTGAAATGCTCAGGGGAAAAGCCAATATGTGGACGATGCCAAAGAGAGAAGATAGAATGCATTTACTCGCCGCAAAAGGCTATGGGTCGACCAAAGAAGAGGAGGAGAGAGGGCGAAGCAGATGCACCTTCCGAACAACCAGCCAGTACCCAGGATGGACACGACAGTAGCTTGAACGGCTCCACGACACAGCCGAGTTTCAGTAGCTTTGTCCTAGTGTCTCCACCAGAGTTTGCGGATTTGCCGAGTGGGAACGAAGTATACGCCCAAGCACAGCTTGACCCAAGTCTGGTGGGCATATATGGACCATCACCTCCAATACCCAATTTTGAGTAAGCCGCCTCTATAGGAAAACTCTCCTTGATACTCATCGTCATAGCTTCGGCCCAACACCCCCAATCCACCCGTCCCTCTGGGACGCCCAAGTCACCACACCAGACACCCCAATTGGCTACCAGACCGCAACTCAAGACACACCACCCAACCAAACCGCAATGGGCCCCTGCACCTGCCTCGCCCTGACCTTCCTAACCCTAACCGACCTCCAAACGGTCCCCACCTTCTCATTCCCACAAGTCATCATCCCCCTCCGCAAAGCCATGACCACCGTCTCCTCGCTAATCCACTGCCCCATCTGCCCGCTCGACGCCTTCTCCGCAATTCAAAACGTCTCCTCGATCGTCTCCCTCTTCAAAGCAATCGTCGAGCGCTTCAGCAAAGTGCTTCACGAAGTCGACCTCGAAGCTTCCCGGCTCAGCACCATCGGGTCCAAAAAGCCCTACCGGATCGGCGACAACAACCCCGCCTTGTCGCACCTGCACACAGGTACGCTGGACTGCCCGATGGGGTTTAATATCGAGCTGGAGCCGGATGTGTGGAAGAAGCTGGTTAAGACGGCGCTGAGGACGGAGATGTATGGGGGCGGCAGTAATCCCGCGCCGTTGAAGCAGTTGCTCAAGGAGGTCGAGGAGAGGCAGCAGAGGTGGTATAGGGCTGAGGAGTTTTTGGGGGAGGAGAGGAGGAGGATTTGGGGGAGGGAGCATTATGAGGGGGACAAGGGGGTGTGTGAGAGTCTGGGAGGAGAGCAGTTGAGGAGGGCGATTGGGATATTGGATTGGGAGTGAGGTGTGATTGATGAGATGGAGGGGCTGAGGCTGGAGGTATTCAGTGTTGGATATCTTGCTATGCATAAAGGTTTCCGATGGCTTAGCCCAACAATCTGGCGGCCATGTCTTCCAAATCTTCGAGCGTTTCTGGCTGCTCGACAACATGCCTTGCGTTCTTGCTCTTCTTCCGCTTCTTCTTGCTGCTCCCCTCGTCGTCTTCTGAGTCGGATTGGAACCACTTCTTCGGCTTCTTCTCCACCAACTGCGGTGCCTCTTCCTCATTGTCGTCCTCATCACTGTACTCCGCATCGGCCCTAAAGTTAGCCAGGAGGTCTTCCCCAGCGTCTGGAAGCTCGACACCTCCCTCGTCATCGTCTGACGCCTCAACCTGCTCACCCCGCTCCTTCTCCCTCCGCTTCCTAAGCTTCTCCCTCCTCTTCTCCCTCGCCGCAGCCTTGTCGTCCACATCCGCCTCCTCCACAATCTGCCTAGCCTGCTCAATGAACTTTTGCCTCTGCTCCTCTGGCAGACCGCGGGCCTTGAAATCGTCTTCGTTCTCGAGCTCGTAGACTTCGTGCGGGTTGCCTTCGTCGTCGTAGACGAGTTTCTTGCCTTTGTCCATGAACTGCAGCAGCTTCTTCTTGGATTTGAGGAGTTTTTCGCGACGGTTCGAGTCGATGACAAGGGGCTGCGATGCGCCGGCGAGGTTGACGACTTTGCCGCCTGGTATGGCGGGATCGGTTGTTTCGTCGATACCAAAGTCTTCGTCGTCGTCGCTGTCGGCGGGGATGCGGCGCTTGACGGCCATAAAGTCGTCGTCTGCGTTTGTGGCACCAGCACCTGTGAAGTCGTCTGCTGCTGCTTCGTCGTCGCCGTCTCGGACGAGGTTCTTGTAGTGGTCTGCAAGGACGTCCTGGTTTTGACGCTCGAACATACGGTCGTACTTCGTTCGTATAGGCTTCGCTGCCTTCGCTACCTCGTCCTCTTCTGACTCCTCTGATGCTTCGATCTTCTCTCTGCTTGCCTGCTTCTTCTGTCTGCTGTCGTCGTTCTGCAGGAACTTAATCCTTGGCGTTCCTGGCAGACCCAAACTTGCCGCATACGCTTCCAAATTGTACTCTTTCAGCTTAAAGACCTCCTTGTCCTTCTGCAGGTAGAGCGACTTGACGTGTGTCATGAACGCCTTTTGGCCCAGATACTTGATTGCCGGATCTTTGAAGTTCATGTTCTGCAGCTGCTCCTTGATCGATGTCTTCTTCTTCTGTCGAACGTTGATGAGCTCGATTGGAACCTTCTTCTGCTCCAACCGCTTCAGCATGCCCTCCTCCTCGCTCGGTGCTATGAACAAAACACCACGTCCTTCGCGATTGTAACGAGCTGTACGGCCAACGCGGTGGATGTAGGTATCGACATCATCTGGGCAATCGACCTGGATGACGAAATCGACAGCCGGAAAATCAAGACCTCGAGCTGCGACATCTGTGGCGAACAGGCATGAGTTCTTTGCGGCAGAGAACTTTGCTGTCACGTCCAAACGAGCTCCTTGCTTCTGGCGGCCATGAATATGTAGCAGTGGAATACCGGGCTGCATGTGTCTGAACGACTCGTAGACGAAGCGCACTGTCTTCGCCGAAGAGAAGAAGCACAGGATCTTCGACTTCTTGCTCGCCTGTATGAAGCTCCATAGTGTGTCCATCTTCTCCTCGATGGGGCAGATGATGTAGTTCTGTGTGAGACCCTTGGGTGTCGCACTCTTGTCTTCGGCGTGTACGGATACGTATTCGGGGTCCTGAAGGCTCAGGCGTGCGAGATCGGAAACCTTGCGTGACTGCGTTGCGGAGAAGAGCATTGTCTGACGCTCCTTTGGGAGGTATTCAATGATTGCGTCCACATCCTTCTGGAAGCCCATGTCAAGAATTCGATCCGCTTCATCCAAGACGAGCATCTTCAGGTCGTCCACGTTGAACGCTGCAGTCTGTGACAGATGCTGCAGCATTCGCCCAGGTGTTGCGACCAGGATGTTCATTCTCGTCAGAGCCTCCCTCTCAGACTCTAAGCTCTTTCCACCGATCAGCAGCCCTGCGGCGAACATGTGCCCATGCTTTCCAATCTTGCGCAGGACATCGAAAATCTGGATTGCGAGTTCTCGAGTCGGCGAAAGGATTAGGGCACCGAGGCCGGCGTCTGCACCGATGTGCTGAAGTCGATAGAGGTTTTCGAGCACGGGGATGATGAACGACAGAGTTTTGCCGCTGCCAGTCTTCGCCGCACCAAGTATGTCGTGACCTTGAAGTGCAAGAGGAATTGCCTTGGACTGGATATCGGTCATGACAGCAAAGTGACATGACTTGAGTCCCTGCTTGGTAGGGTCGGAGAGGGGGAGGTCTGTGAAGTCCTTGTATACGCCTGTCTTGGGTTCCTGTGCACTATCAGCATTTCTCCTCATGTTGTAGCCACGTGAGTGTCCTACCAGTGCTGCAACAGCCGCTTCCAGCTTCTCGACGTCGACATCATCTCGCTTCCTCTTTGCGGCAGAGGCCTGCTTCTTGACCTTGGTAGGTCGCGTGCGACCTGTGATCCCTGCGCCACCCATGGTTTCAGTACATCGTCTACCTCCAGGCTCTGGTGTTGGAGTCTCAAGGCGCCTGCGATCGAAATTTTGGTGGAGCAGCGGCCCGTGCACGTTCGCCGCGGGGGTCTCGAAAGCAGCCCGCCCGATCGCCGTTTCGCGCATACAGCGCCTTGAACACCTCCAGCCTCAACTTTGGAACTACACGCGGGAGATATGGCGGACGATATCGAGGCAGAACTCAACGCAGCGGGCAAAGAGCTGGATAAAGTACGTCATACACACAGACACCGCATACTGTACTAACGAGCCACCAGGACGCGGAAATCGAGCGTACGTTCACGTGCATAGAGGATCCAAGGTGTTCACAGTATACTGACGACCTCCAGGCATCCGCAATATCTTCAGCCTCAACGCCTACGCCGTCCTCGACCTGCAGCCGGGTGTGCCCGAGTCAGACATCAAGAAAGTCTACCGCACCAAGTCACTACTCATCCATCCTGACAAGACATCCAATCCCAACGCCCCAGATGCCTTCGACAGGCTCAAGAAGGCGCAGACGGTACTCCTCGACGAGAAGCTGCGCGCCGAGCTAGACGAAAACATCGCCGACGCACGTATGCTGCTGATGCGGGAGAAGAAGCTGACCGCCGACGACGAAGAAACACGCGGCCCAGAGTTCCTCAAGGAGTGGCGCGAAAAGACCGCTTGGGTGATTCGCGACAACGAGCTGAGAAAACAACGACAGATGAAGGCGCAGATGCGCGAGGAGGGACGACAGCAGAAGAAGGAAGACGAGGAGATGGTTGAACGCAAGCGCAAGCGCGACCACGAGCAGGCCTGGGAGAAGTCACGTGACACACGCATCAACAGCTGGCGAGACTACCAGCAGGGCAAGAAGCCAGAGGCCGAGGGCGGCAAGAAGAAAAAGAAGAAGGTAAAGGCTCTTGGTTGAGCGCTGCGCTGCATTGCATTGCATTGCGCATGCTCTTGAGCAACGCGCAGCATATGTCCACATGCATGCTTTCACAACATCGCATACCCCACTCGCCTGCGCCCTCCGATTCGCAGCCAGTAACAGACCATTCCTCTATACGCCGTCGGCTTGGGAACAATATATTTCCTCGCATTTTCACGATGCATTTGGCAGGCGACATCATACCCATCGAAGTTCTCGCAGCATTAGAGTTTAACAAAGGCGCCAAGGACAGGCCGGACGTCTCATTTTTGAAGCTTGAGCCACCCGCATTTTGAGACGGGGAATCTCGGACATTGTATCCAGCATTCCGGTTGCTTGCTAGGTAATCTCAACGGTGTCTCAGGTAGAGTGAACACGCGTTCACGGCATACAAGTCGTGAATCTGGAACACAATCTTACAACATCATCTCAAATGCTCAGAAAGTGATATAAACCCGTCCCATCATCACAACACTCTCAAATTCGCACTGCCATGCTCTGCTTCGAGAGTCCAGCCTCGCATAGACAAACTTCCGGGATCTACTCCGCCAACACTCAAGAATAGCAACCTCTCAACGGCTCTCCTTGCAATCTCCCCCTCTCACCAGCAGTCTCCGACATGCACAAAAGCGGTTCAGCATTGCACCTAGGCTCCATGACCAACCTCATAAGGCTACAGCATGCGTACTGAAGACACAACCAGCCCATGAACAAAACGCCCGCGAAGAGTCTGGTTCTGGCCCGCTTGAGCGAGCGTGAACGAGCTGCATGCTCTTCGGATCCTAGCCCGCCCACATTCCACGGTCCCAGGTTGTTACTTGTCACACACCTGCATAGCCCCCTTTAGGACCTGCATATCCCCCTCTAGGACCTGCATATAGCTCCGATCTAAAATCCCCGATTGGCCACTCGCCCCTCTTCGTGCTTGAACCATGTGAAGATCCACTAATCGCAACTCCACCATGCGCGACCGTCACCAAGCCACGGCACATTGCTCAAACGGAATCTCTGTAGCTGCGCTCTGCCGCTTGTTCTCGATCCTCTCGCTATTCGCGTTCGGGAATAGTCGACACGTTGAAGCTATACTAGAACATGAAACACTACCGCAGGCAACGGATCTAGCACTGGTGCTTATGCACAGCAACGCACACAAGCTGCTTTGATAGCCTGGCTATGGATAGTGTACATAAACTTTGAATAAACCACAAGCGGTCTGTGGAATGTATGATACATATAAAGGGCAGAGTGGGCCCTTGCCGCCATGCTAAAAACGAACTCCCATGCCTGAATGCTGAGCATCTCGAGGCCCATGCACGCAATACGCAGGAAAACAGCAAAAGCTATGGAATGTTGCTAAGCAACAAACGTGGATCTATCCAAAATGACGGCATCCGTGGTATCTTAAAGTCGGGGACAGGAAAGGTATGATGTTCAGAAAGAGATGGGTACATGTTGTTGAACGGTATGCACCGTCCCGTGTCAAGTGTTTCAAGTCGACCAGGATGCGGCAGTCGGTAACGGGATACCATGTCTGAAACCGACCACCGCGAAACAAGTTGTACGACGTTGAACGGCTTTCTCAACCGTCATCTCGACATTTCGTCTCTTCTGCTCTACTCCAACACTTCGCTGATATTGAGGCGACGACGCTTACCAGCCTCCCCAGGTGTATCTGGACGTTTATCGGCACTTGAACTCGACTCTCTTCGTCGCACGCGCTCTCGATTGCTATCTGTCGTGCTATGGCTCGTCGCAAGGTGGAGTGGTGAGCCTAGAGGAGCTGGACCAGTGCGGATCGGAGGAAGCTGCAGACCCTCGAGTCGAGCTGGATGATTAAGTTCGCGCAAAGGTTCAGATATTACTGACCCAGTTCGAGGTGCAGATGCGTAAGGAGGAGCATGTGCTACCGACTGCGGGGGTTGGTAGGTCGGGAAATAGCCCGCTTCTGGGCCAGCAGTGGGAGAGTAGCCGTAGGTCGTGCTACTTGCGTAAGAGCTGGGACTGAAGTTTGGCAGCGATGTTCGAGCCGATGAAAAGTTGAAAGAGAAGGGTGAATTAGGCGCGGAGCTTGCCGATGATGGCGGTCGAACTTGTTGAGGAGTATAGTGCCCAGTCCTCGTTAGGAGAGGTGTAGGTGCCGACATAGACTGCGACGCGTTGACGGGCGTAGGAGGCGCCAGTTGCTGCGTCAAAAGAGGAGGACGAAGAGGCGTAGGCGGTAGTGTACGCACGACCAGCGTGACGAAGTACAGCGAGGTTTTCGCAAGTCGGATTTGGGTCTGGAGAGACTGGTACTGTCCATTGGGAAGACGATAGCTCAGGAAGACGGGCCTATCTGTAAACCCATGACTGACATGTTCGACATCTCGGTCTGCGACAGACTCCATCACTGAGCGCATTGGATCGTGCCCGATCGGAGTGATGGGCGCCATGTAGGCCGGCTCGCGTTCGTCTCGCTCGTCGCGGAGGTCATTGCGCAACCGTTGCAAGCTTTCGTTCTGTCTCGGTTCGAGTAGCTCTCCCAGGTGTTTTCCTCCCACGCTTCCCAGGAAGGAAACCAAATCTTGAAATGCTTGGTTCGACTTCTGGATCACTAGGTCCAAGTTCAGGAACGCAACGGGCAAAGATTGGTACGCCAAATCCGGTCCCACACCGTAAGGGGATGCGGGCACCCCACCACCATAGCTGCCGACGCTCAGGGTACGACCTCCGATGGAAGATGCGACTACGTTTGGAATGCTATTCCCTCTTTGTGCAACCGCTGTACGGGGTAGATCAGCGACTCGATGCGAATTCGAAGCTGGGTAAAATGTTTGGTGCGCAAAAGCTTCTGTTGACGGTGGAAGATTCGAACCTAGAGTCTGATCAGGCTGTTGTCTTCCCTCCTCCCGTCTAGTAAAGTCCCTATCGTCTCTTAGTCGTGGCCTTCCTCGTTTCTTGTGTAGCACGTCCTTGCATGTGTCCTGTTCGTTTCAGAGTCAGTTCCGATATATCTCCAAGCTCGTAACTTTCCTAGCGCATACGGATACGAGATCAACTTACCTGTTTTCCAGACGCGACGCATCGTCCGCACGGGCGCTGAACATCGCAGCTGAGATGCGCTTTCTTGCAGTTGACACAAGCTGAGGCCACATGGGCTTTTGTTCGTCTTGCTGGTTTAGTAGGCCTGGCAGGTGGTGGTGCTATCATTGCCGCGGGCTGTGTCTGGGGTCCTGCGTGTTGCGCTCCAGGGCCGTAAGAAGATGCGCCGGCAGGTGGATAGCCGTACGCATAGCTCTGTGGAGCTGATGGTGCTCCATAGGATGCATATTCAGTTGCATGTCCAGGCTGGTAGTGATGCGCCTGCTGTTGCGGGTGATGTCCACCAGGATACAGAGGCCTCTGCTGTGGATTGCTTTGGCTCGGCAATGGCTGCCGAGGATCGAACAACGCTGATGGCGGCGGCGGTAAAGGCGGACCGGCTTCGACCCTGTGGGGTGCACTTACTGGCGCAGGGTACTGGTGACGCTCAGATTCAACAGTACGTGCTGGGCGTTGGGAAGGAGAATGAGGCTCTGACATGGGAGGGGATGGGTAGCCTTGCTGTTCAGACCTGCTGGGACTGAACTTGGAGAAAAGCTTTGCCAGACCGACTTCTGGCTCTGTAGGTCGCCCAAACGGCGTTGAGGGATGTGAGTTCGGACGCGGTAATGACAGACTCTGCATCGCTTGACCTCCGCAACGCTCAACCGCCGCACCAGCAGCGAAAGCACGATTAGCCGAGCAAACAGCTGAAGATCCAGACAAATGCGCTGCCAGATGGACTGCGCTCTTGCCTTGGTCGTGATGCGAGTCAGTGCGTGATGGACTGACGCTGATAGATGGAGTCTGCATGATGACACAGGTAAGCCTACAAACAAGCAAAGAAAGAGCTAGGCAACGTCGAAGGAGGAAGCAGCTCAGCCACCCTCTGTTAACAAAAGCAATAACCCGAAGTCCGCTCGAAATTCTACCTCCACATTCAACCCCATCTGGACTTTCGCAAGCATGCATGCCTGTTCTAAGTCCGAATGCAGGGGGCAGGAGGGTGGGGAGGGACAGGATTCGTCAAATACCTCTTTGATATTGCCCTCCAGCTACCGCACCATATACTGCTCGACACTTCCAATGGACCTTCAAAGAGGAGTGCGAGAGACTCAAGCAGCGGCGAAGGTATCAAGACCGATCAGATCCAAGGTGATGGGGCGACTCCAGGTGGGACGTGAGGCGTTGGTGTTGAGAATGGGGGAGCCAATGAGCAGCAGACGACGCAAAAAGGCAGAGCAGGTTCTGCCCAGTCGGCGGAGAATCTCTAGTAATAACCACAATCGGTTATGGTGATTCTGCTGGCAGCTGTTTGTGGAATCCCTGCTAACACTTGCAGATGACGGACGACGGCCGTGAGACGGGGGCCACGATGTGTTCCGGGCAACGGGAACAGGGAAGGGTGCCTGTCGGGGACAACGACATGCTGGCCTCGTTCGGCTGATGGTTCTTCGACAAAAAGGTCTGCCGCTCTCCAGGACGGTCGATGCAGCCGCGGAAGTATGCACGGCAGCCGTGGCGTGGAGTGTGCATTGACACGGCGGGCTTGCGCTGGACTGGGGGCCCCGTCACTTGTGCTGGCCCCCTGCTATCCGAACCGTCTTCGACCAGGGCTAGCTAACGAAGCCCTAGCGCCTGCTCTATTGCAACAATTTTTCTTTTGCAGCCGCCCAAGTAAACCTTGGGAACGAGGCAAAGCATAAGTTGGCTTCCTTGATGCGCGTCGCGGCTGGCGCTTGAATGCGGCGCGCAAGTGCATGCTGCTGAGGAGGAAGGCAAGGCGACCAGCCGGGTAAGCCACACCGCGAGGCTCTGAAGGAAGAAGTTCCATCAATGGGCGACGAACTTGGCCTTACAGCAGACGCAGCAACCGCAAAGAGCTGATGATGGCGAAATGTGGCTCTCATGGACAGTCCCGCGGCGCTGGTTCACGCTTGCATCTGTCACTTGGGCCTTCGGGCCTCACAGGCCAACCACCGTCACCAGCACCTCGCAGCGCGCTCTGCATGGACCGTCTGCCGCACGCTGAACCTGCCTGCTGGCCCTCACTCGCAGCTACCGAAACCCTGTTGACAGGCACTACAGCGCCTTGCTGCCGCGCAACAGCGACACCAAGCTTCCCCAATAGCGAGCTCGTCTGATGTGAACTCTAAGCCCTATGACGAGGCCTGGGAACGGACCCGCAGCTGTGATCGACGCGGCCTTGCGGTTATGGCTTGACGACCTGCAACGCCATTTGAACATGATCGACTGCAGAGAGTTTGCATATATGCGCTCGCTATTGCATTCGGCGGCATAGACGCGGGGCGTCTGTAGAGTTGCAAAGCAGTAGCCAGACGCGTAGGTGCCGAAAGCATATGCAGCCTGCGGTCAGACAGCGTGTATTGCTTTGTTGGAAATGACCTGCGACGCCTGACGCCAAGCTGAGCCACATACGACTGGTGCTGAGTTGCCTCTAGAGCACATGCGAGTGATGGATCTGGCAGATGCTGGTCCCGCATGGCTGGTGGACATAGACGCCGCTAGCTTTGTCCGCTTGGTTTTGTCGCCGACTCATTCGCGAACCTACCTTCTACACGACCTTGGGCGTCGGACACAAGACAAGGCAGCGCCGGTGACATACATCTGAGTTGCAGCACTCGATACGAAACGACTTCGCTCTTGCCGAGCGGTACTTGCAGGTACGTCAAACAACGGACTGGCTGCAGTAGAGGCGATCCTGCAGCGACCTGCAAAAAGTGACGCCCATGGGCAGCGCTGTCTTCCAATCGCCAACATGATGCGCTAGCGGTGGCGTCCAGTCTTGAATAAGATGCGTAGTCAGGCTGTTGTTGCGAAACCGCCAGAGGTATATTAGCCGGCTGCTATAGGACTGGGATGCGCTGCTTTAGGATGGCCAAACAAAAAACTCCGGTGGGTGATATCGATCTGAAATCGCCGTCCGTCGAAGATCGCCGCAAAGTGCCCGAGAGAGCCCTGCGAGGCATCACCGTTGCTCTTGCGGAGCCGGAACTGAGTTTGCAGAGGTGGCACGCATAGCGCCTGGGTACAACGCAGGAGATAATGTGCTGTCTAATTGAACTTAATCGCCGTAGTGCCGCGCGTGACCTTGGAATGCAGAGGTTCCATAAGGTCGTCAATAATGCAGAAGCTTTAGCTGCCCAATAGCCAGTGCAGCTGCCCGCCAAGGGCGCTCCTGTTTACTTCTACTTCAGGCGATTGGCAGGCATGACGAGAATTGTCAGACAGGCGCATTGTCGACACTAGCAGGAGCATCATTGAAGGCCTGAAGGCGATTCTCACCGTTCATGCTGATGGATTACTCGAGTGGCAGTACTCGGTAAGCTCAACACGGCGTAGCGGGCCGTGGACGATCTATGCCCAAGCTGTGACGGGACCACGGCGGGCAGTTCATGACGCAGGACAAGACGAATCTCGACCATGGTTCATTGTCGTGGAACCGGTGAGACATAATTGTCGATTACCATTCCAAACTCATTCCTACCTACCGGCCCTGCATCCTTCTCCTACTGAAGAGGTACAATTTACATATCGCATGTGGCTCGTTCAGCACTCTCTGCGGCAAGAAGCGAGATTCGAGATGCACGGAACAGGGTGCACCTGCATGACCGTTCCTCCTTCAACATAACCAGCCGACCAGCGGAGATTCAATGACCCAATCCGCTCCGGCCATGTCACCCTGCTCAGCCCAGCACGGCGGAAAATATAAGATCCTTCGGTTTTCCTGCAAGGCCCAGAAATACTGTCGGGGATCTTGTCGTTAACAGAAGGTCTTTATATGACCGTCATCTCTCAGTACGATGCTCCGAGGCTACGGCCGACGAAATCTGCTCAACGGCCTGCGGGGAACTGGAAGCTGCTGCCCTTCCCGCCGTGACGGGCGCTGCCGTTATATCACTAAGGGCTTTGCTCCGAGCTCTCAAGATGCATGAAGCCCGCCAGCACCTTTACGGACGATCGTACATCAGCGTCCCTGCAGCATCACCAGCAGTTCAACTTGGTGTTGTCGAGACCAGGATGCGTGCTGCGACAAGGGCAGACACGGATTGGACCGCGGGATCTACGAACCGGTGCATGGGCTTCTGGACACGTTGTTCGTGCCAAAAGTAGTGCGGGTCAGGGATGTCGCTATCGAAAGAAAAAAATCCTTGTACCATCCTCGATTTGCGACTGGGTACGGCCCGAGTAGGCCTTGTAGGATCTCTCTAATACATGCCGACTTCCGTATATGTGAATGCCTCCCCCCCCCCTACCGGCTTAATGCATAAACCACATGCAGCTCTTCTCGTAAAGCTTCACAAGTTGATCCCTTGCGTGCCTTTATGCCCATCATCATCAATTTGATAACAATCGGGCCCACTGCGGAACGAGAAATTTCCGTCTGTAAGACGTCGATATCCCGCCGTGAGGTACTCTTCTCGCGTGCGAGCCGCTGTGCATAGCCTTTAGCGACACCACCACGCCGCAAGGGGGAAGGGGTCCGTGGCCGCATCGCGTTCCTTGCTTGTTCGGAAGGCGACGATTTTCATCGAAAGTTGCAACAGGGTTTGGCGAAGAGATTGCCGTCCTACTTCGGCTGTATGATGTTATCAGAAAGCCGTTGAAGGACACTGAGAGATTGCATTTGTGGCACAGAAGTATTGCGAGAACTCATCGGCGGCTGGAATACCGAACTTTGTCATATTTGTACGACCAGCTGGTTGTGGTCCCTGACCTCGTGCGCGTGTCACACAGAAGCGTGTTGTTATTGCACCGAAGATATTGTGGCGGCTTCTAGAAGGTCGGGTAGGCCGTGCCTGCGTCTACACCTGGATTTATTGAGGTCTTACGGGCTTGGGCGCTAAAGATACCTTGAGCCCTCAAGGCTGCCAGGTGGAGTCTCAATTCGGGTAGCGCGGACATTTTGTCCGGCTCGAAAAAACCTCCTGGATGGATGACGTGCGTGCTGGCCATGTGCGCTTAGAAAGACCCTTGATGCCTGAGTCGGGCATCGTGGACGCGCTGGCAGCTGTCTCTCAATACGCGGTCGCCTGTCAAGTGTCAACTCTATCGCGTGTCGATAAAGCCGTGAACTTTACCTTGCGCCTTACACTGCGTGCTGCCACGGCTAGGACACTCGCTTGCAGCTTGTAAATATCAATAAGCAGTCCGGTCGACAGCCCCTTGAGCCCAAAAGCTTGGGCAATACTTCAAAAGACATGTTCTGTCCAGAAATTCGGTATCCTCAATTGGCTTGAAGGGCAGCGATGTGCAAAGCCACTATTGGCCTAATTTGCATCGCTCGTGCAAGGCCTAGTCATGTGGATTATATCCCCATAAACGCAGACTCGGGGCACAGTGAATTTACCACTCCATGGCGACTACGCCTGCTGTGTATGGCATGTTCCGCGAAAATTCCGCCGACCAAGTGGATTTGCAACGTCTGAACAGTGGGCGCAGAAGCTGTTGAAGGCCGCCAGCCCATTCCAGCCCAGTTGTAGGATCTAACAAACCGCGAGTATACATCCGAGGCACATACAGATGCAGAGATGCATGTGGCACGGGAAAAGCAACATCAAGATCCCGTAGGATCATAGGTTGCTCCGGGCGTCTAACCGATGAGGTGTGGGCCTTAAAAAGGTGGTCTGACATTGCAACACATGGTAGCCAAAAAGGCAATTGCAAACAATGTGCTTGCCCTGTTGGTCCTGACATACTCGCCTTGGGTGTGATGGTGCAAAGGTCAAGTCACGATCGTCTATATCGGCACGAGAGTCATCCCGAAGAAATCCACGGGACTCGCGCCGCACTGGGCGCCACAACATTCGCTAGCGTTCGAGTCAAGTGTGTATGGTACGGGAAGTAACACTCCGTCGACCAGATAAAGTCTGTATTGATGCATTTTGCACTAGATTGCAAGCCGGGTATTGAACAATGAACTCAAAACTTCCGCTTCTTCGACGGTCTGGCGTTTTTCTTTTGACGCTGCTCTTGGATCTTGCGCTGCTTTTGTACAGCGTTGACATCCTTGAGTTCGCTCTTGCCGGTGCCGTCTTTGAACTTGCCGATGCGCTTCTCCTTGGCTTCTTGGACCCTCTTCTTCTGCACCTCGTAATCGTCGCGGTACCTATCTGCCTCCTTGGGTGCTTTTTCTGCCTTATGCTTGTAGTGTTGAGTCTTACCAGGTGCGCGACCTGGAGCTTCTTGTTCACCAACACGCGGCATGCGACCCATCTTGTTGGCTTTGCGCCAATCGTCGAAACGTCCACTGCGGAAACTGGCAGCGATCTTCTGACCACTTTCACCGCGAATCATCTTGGCACCTTTTGATCCGTCTTCGTCGTTGGCGCGAGCAACGTACTTCTTGGACTTCTTGTCCCATCTCATCTTTGCTTTGCTTGCATCTGCGAAACCTTGAATCTCATCGTTGACAAGCGACATTTCTGCTGCTCTTGCAGCTGAAACGAAGTTATTGCCAGCATCTCCACCGCTCACACCATATGCCTTCTCTTCTGCGTAGTTCTCCTTTGGCAAATAAGACATGAAGAATTCTCCTTCTCGGAAGTCATCGTTGTCGGGTTTCTTCGAAGAAGGCATTGACACAGATACTTCTAGCTCGTCAGAGTCAGAGTCGTATGCGCCAGTGTCAGCCGGCTCATCACCGTCTTCTGAGTCGACTTCCACCTTTTCAGACTCGTCAGGAGCTGCGAGGCTTGCGACAGGTGCATTGTTAGCTCGCGCATTAGCCCTTTGCTTCTCCTGTTGCCTCTCAACCTGAACTCGTCTCCTGCGCATGATTTCAGCGGTTTCGCTTTGCGTTCCGCGTCTTCCAATTTCGAAGACGGTTTCCGCTGGCCTGAAACCTTGAATCCTTTGTAGCATCTTCTCCTTCTCTTGCAGCGCATCGTGAACCTCGTCCTTGAAGAGAACATGCGTATCCGCAAAATGAGGATTTGCAAGTAGTTCCTTAGTTCGGTGAACGCTCGGTGCGCTAGCTTGGTTGCGTGTTCTTTGGTACTGTCGCTCACCCTTATCGGCTACACTCTGCAACAACGCCAAGTCTTCATCATCGGCAAGCTGCTTGTTCACAACTTCGACTGAGGCCTCCAGCTGATACGGTGCCAGACTACCTACGACGAAGTCTTCGGCGAAGTTCGCTTCCTCAGTGGATCTGCCGACCAGCAGCCGTTGGCCGAGAAATAGCTGTAGATCCAATAAATACGGGAGATCGACATGTCGACAAAGACTGTACGCCCAGCCCTTCCGCCCAGCACGAGCAGTTCGCCCAACTCTGTGCACGCAGATCTTCGGTTGCGATGGGAAATCATAGTTGATGACGTGATTGATATGAGGCATATCAACACCACGAGCCGCGACATCGGTAACGACAAGAATACGAGTAAGACCAGAACGGAACTCCTCGACGTGAGCTTTACGTGCTGTTTGGTCCAGGTTGCCGTACACTGGATGGACAGATTAGCTGGAACTCTTTCCTACCAATAGCATAGTTTGACTTACAGTAAGAGACAGGATAGCCGAGGGACTTCAGAAGTTCGGATAGGTATTCGACTCGATGTTTGGTAGCGGCGAAGATGATCGTTGACTCGGCCACTGCGACGTCCTTTGCAGTGAACTGTTTACGTTTGCGCTTTGCGCCGACGCTCAAGCTGCCTTCCTCCTTCCGCGCCTTCGCCGCCTCGGTCTCGCCCGCTGGTACTTTGATAACCTGCTCTAGAAGGTACAGCAGCGCTCCGTCTCGATCCCCAGATTTTATGGTAAAGTAAGCACTTTTGAGATCCGGGGAAATCTTGCTTTCGGCATCGAGTCGAATGAGCTTAGGGTCTTGTAGGCCTGCTCGTGCAAACTCCACAAGTGATTTAGGCAAAGTAGCACTGAACAGTAGTGTCTGTCTTGAAGTTGGCAGGGCATGAAGAATCTCAGCCAACTGTGCGGCAAAACCCATCTCGAACAAGCGGTCGGCTTCGTCGAAGCAAATGTATTTGACGGAGGACAGGTCAAGGCCCATCTCGACCTTCAGATGTAGGAAACGACCGGGGGTGGCAATGATGATATCTGGGTTCGTAGTCATGGAACTGAACTCTGTAATGCTGTTAGTAACATTCCTTGCACATATGCTCCATGTAACATACGCTCTTCCAGACTATCACCACCAACTAGTAGGATTGTCCTGAGGTCTGTGCCACGACCAAACTCCTTAACGACCTTCAAGGTCTGTAGCGCAAGCTCACGAGAAGGCGACATGATGATTCCACGTGCACCGACCTTCGCAGAGTGGGTCTTGAGCTTCTCAATCATGGGAATGACGAAGGCAGCCGTCTTTCCGGAACCTGTTCTTGCCATCCCCACCACATCTTCACCTGCCAAGAGAAGCGGTATCGCCTTGCGCTGGATCGGAGTCGCCATCTTAAACCCCTTCTGCGCAATAGCCTTCAAGAGCAGTGCGTTTAAGCCCATGGCCTGAAAACCACCGCCTTTCTTGCCTGTACCCTTCACATTTGCGGCTTTTCGGTTCGAAGCAGCCTGCTTTGCCGCGATGAACGCCTCATCGTCTGAACCTCCATCACTGCCAACATCTAGATCAATACCAAGATCTGCGCCCAAGCTGTTTCCCTGCTCTTCAGTGTCTGAACCGGCGAGGTTGTCGAAGATGTCGAACTCGTTCTCAGAGAGCGCCGGTGAGGCTGCACGAGGAGCCATGGTCGGTCCGTCGTAGGGATATTCGAGCGCGGCGTGCGATGTTTGACTGCAGCGAGAACGCCTGCGTTCACAGGACATCAATCAAGAAAAGAATAAAGTGGAGCCAGAACTCTTGGCGGGCGCTAATCGATAGTCATGTGGGGTCGCGGTGCAAAGTAGGCAGGCGCGGTAGCGCGTTTTCGACGCGTCGCTCTTGCTCTTCCCTCTCCATCTGCCTACACGTCAGATCCGCCACCAGGCGAACATGAGTATGCGCTCCCTTTTGTACATCCATAGAAAGCCAAACACTAACCATGTCAGGTTACAACAACTACGAGACGTCGTATACGTCGTACGGCGCCGGCGGTGGTGCTGGCGCCGGCGGCTTCATCCCTGGTGATGGCAGCCAGCAGAGTCCCGGCGGGCGAGACAAGCAACAACAAGACTCACTCCGTCCTGTTACGATCAAGCAGATTCTAGATGCTCAGCCAGATGCTGGGAACGATACCTTCAAAATCGATGGACACACTGTTTCTCAGGTATAGATTGCCCATTTAAGCGTTTACAACAGTAGTTGATGTCTGTCCCAGCTTACCTTCGTTGGCCAAATCCGCAACATATCGACACAAACCACAAACACTACGTACAGACTCGACGATGGCACCGGTAGTATCGAGGTCAAGCAATGGGTCGACTCGGACACTGTTGATCAGAACAACCCTGTTAAAGCCAAGCTCGTTGAAGGCGCATACTGTAGAGCGTGGGGAAAGCTGAAGAGCTTCAACGATAGGAGATCGGTCGGTGCGCAGATCATTCGCCCCGTGGAAGATATGAACGAGGTGTCGTACCATTTACTCGAAGCCACGTCTATCCATCTGTACTTCACGCGAGGGCCACCTGGAGGAGGCAACGCTGGCGCTGGCGCCGCCAATACCAATGGCGGAGCAGGACAACAAGGCGGTGGTGCTTACGGGGGTCACGACCTGGCTGGCTACAACTCTCACGCGAAGAAGGTGTTCGCATATCTACGAGAAACACCTCAAGGGAATGAGGGTCTGCACCAACAAGATATTGCAGCAGCCCTTGGTCTCGAATCCGCCGATGTGTTGAGGGCTGGAGACGATCTTCTGGCAGGCGGTCTTATCTACACGACTGTTGACGACCATACATGGGCAGTGCTCGAAGCTGATTGAGAGGCCTCAAGGAGCATGTGTGTCTTGAAGTGACAAGCAGGACTTGTTGACAGCGTCGAGCTCGCATAGCGACGAAGCAAACGGCGATGATATTAGTTGTGCAGCATGAGCAGAAGCTCTGGGTGTCTATGAAGTCTACGAATGTGAAGGGGGCCTTTACCGATTTTGCGCTTTCGTAGATAATAACAGCACGCAAGTGGCTACAATTGCTGCTGCGACTACGGTGAATACTGTCTGTGTCTTCCAGCCTGTTTGCACAAGGGCCTGACGGTGACTGTAGCCTGAAACTGTAGCGATGTAGTTGGCCACTCCAGACAACAGGCATGCCAATGAGAGCAACCAGAACACAATGCCCAGCGGGAGTGACCACTTCCTTTCTGTATCTCGTAAGCAATAGTTAAGATTCATGCATGCCTGTACAGACTTACCAAGCGTGGATTGGTCTGGCTTCAAGTGGAAGTTCAGAACGATCGCAACAGCCACAATGGACATGTACACACTGAGTTTCAGCCAGGATAGAAACGCTATGTTGGTCAGACTCTACACCCCCCATCTGAATGGTATACACGTACTTCTTTCATTGGCAGCAATATCTCGTGCTTCCGAGGCAATATTGTCAAACAACAACACTCCAAGCAGAGGTCGCTCTCTAAAGGCTGCTCGGTTATAGTCGTTATCTCTGTCACTACATCAGCGCTATCTACTCAAAAGTAGTGGTACATCCTACTGCTTGACGAGCACCGGCTTCGATGCAAAGATGTTGTAGAATGGGCGGTATGGCTCTTCTAAGATGGCCTCGTCCGAGTCACACATACAATCCAGACTTCTGAAATCCATAGCGATAGTGATTTATATCAAGAAAGAATGCGGACTTGATGCGTGGGAACGTTCAAGTGCGGATGGTTCCTCAATCACAGCACGCGATTCAGTCACGCTTGTGATTACTGCACGGGCCGCTCATGAACGGCAGATGAAGTCATCGCCCAATGACCTTTAAGGTGAACTTGGAATCACAACATCACGACCTGCATCAATAACCGTCATGGGTAAATCACAGACGATCTTTGGAGGCGAGCAGTAAGCAGCAGGATGACCCTGTTGCCATTGGTTATGCTGACATTGGTTGCAGGGGCTGGGATGCGAAAGACTGGACATCTAGCGACGATAGAGTGCGAGGCGGAAAGTCACAGGTAAAACATTGGTGCTATTTCGGGTAGCAGAGCACGCTCTAACTTCACACTTCAGTCCTACCTAGATATAAAAGGATCGACAGCCTGCTTCCACGGCAACCTCGACATCAAGACCCTGGGCGGCGCCGGCTTTGCCAGCCAACGCACAACTGGTGATGACCGCTCTTGGGACCTGTCTGCCTATGATGGAATCCACTTGGACGTCAGCAAGGAGGATAGCAAACGTTACACATTCGTTCTAAAAGACGAGATTCTACCTCCCATGGACGACGGCCGTGAGCAGTCAACCATCAGCTACGAGTACGACTTCAGCGCAGCTGGCAACTACTCAGTCTTTGTCTCCTGGAGCGAGTTAAAGCCAACGTACCGCGGCAAGGAGAAGGAAGACGCGCCACCACTGAACACGACGAGTGTCAAAAGATGGAGTTTCATGATGAGAAGCTTCTTTGGCAACCAAGACGGCGATTTTTCAGTGGAGATCAAGTCGGTAAAAGCTGTGTCGCGGCCAGACGACCTCGAGGCAGGTTTCACAAGTGAGAAAAGCGACTACAATGCAGTCGAGGTGAGTCTAGAAAGTCTCAATGAGGAGATTGCATAGCTAATATTGAGCAGAAGAAGGAGCCCTGGTCGTGGAAGAACTCCAGGATCGTCGGACTTGCACTCATCTTCTCCACGACTTGGGCCATCTGTACGGGTGTTTGCTGGTACAAGGGCCTTGATATAAGTACATGATCTGATGCATGAGACTGAATATACACTGACTGATCCTAGGTATGATGACGCCTAGGAACTGGTGGAGGATGGCGAAGTACGACCGTCTACCTTGAGATGCGGACTCCTCGGCAGAACAACAAACTCTGTCGCTAATCTTGCAAGTGTTACAATAAGACCTTCCTCTCTCGATACTATGTCCGACCTTTCTTCGAGCATCCTTCAAAACGCTTACTTAACCCTGCGTCCATCTTGCAGATCGTATGTGCCTTGGTGTTTCTCTTCCCTGTCTGCATGTCACCAATCCCTACATCGGGGACGCATCCGCTCGTGTTCACGGCACACATTGCTTTTCGGTCCTGTGCGAATCCGAGACTTTCTCCAAAATGTGCAAAGATCATTGCAGAATGTTCTGCAACCCAGGATTTTGGACCTGTCACTGCAACGAGCCCATCGTATATCACGCAATGCTACTATGTTCGCATCGTCAGTATGCACGGTGAGCCGCCTCTTGATACGAAAGCGCGCATCTAACAAAGGACGTGCTGCATCGTTGTAGACCGCCTCAACGTCAGTGCCAAAGGCGCAGTGCACTCTGGTATCTTGGAAACACGCAGCGTCGTAGCAAGCCAGGGTGGTCACCGCGCGGCCGCAATCGTATGATTAGCGGCCTGCTAGCGAGCTGATATTCAGACCTCAGACGACTTCTCAGCTGTCAACAGCTGTTGCTGTCTGGGATGAAGTCGTCGGTTCGGTCGTGGTCGCTGCTTATTTAATGTAGGCTGTCGGGAACTCATCCTGCGGGATCGCTGATCGACAATGCGGGGCGCCTCTTCTCTTCCGAAGCCATCCACGGTCATCCAACGCACAACGACACCTCGAGCGACTAACTTCCGCGTCTCATTGTCAACCTTTGTTGTAAAAGCGACATGCGTCTTCTTGATTTTTGATATTTGGCTCCTATGTGGTATGACGCACTCGAAATGCATGTGGAAAGTTAATACAGTACGGATCTGCTCAAAAGGACGCGCTCCAAGGAAGCATAAATCGGAGATTGCTTCTTCCAATGCAGTGCCGTGGTTTTGAGATCGTGGCTAGGCAAGCCAGGGTAACTGCCTGGCGAGTATTGGCCTCCGCTCACATGCCCTTGACTCTTGAATTCATGGTTGAGCTTGAGCATCGCCCCTTCTTGCATTCGGGCTAGCGCACAAGCTAATGGATCTGCCATTCATGAATGAAAGCTCGCCCTTGACAGTTCTTTTTACCCCAGATCTTCCCCGGACTTGTCTGCTTGTACAAACACAACCTGCTCCTTCGACGTTCCTCACCGCCGTACTGCCGCTTTGTGCTACATTTGGAGATTCCGGGTCTTCTCTTGTCCCACTTCAGCAGCCTCACGGTCCTCGTCAAAGTTGCTCTAGACACGACCTAACAGGCCCGGATCTGCCTCCTATCACTTCCACTCGTCCAGCATCACAACATCAAACCCCAACCAACGCTCCAGTGTTTCGAAACTACCGAGCCGTGGAACCGTCTTATCGGTGCAGTGCCGATTTGTGGCAATGCGACAGTTCTGGCGTAGGCCTTGGTGCTGATTTAATCCATCGTTTCAATTGCTTCTGACCCGTCGTCCGATGAACATGCTCCCTGCGAGCTAGCATCGCAGCCCCGTTTGTGCATCGTATCTGGCAGCTTTTGAACATACCTCCGTTGTTTCTCGCAAACACGAACACTCTGTTCACGACGACTCCAGAGCTCTTGCCACATCTTGTACGGGCCCTACTTTCGGTGTGCCGCGATCGACCAAGATGACATCCAATCGAGAGCCCTCGGGTTTCTCCACCTTGTCATTCAGCAACAACACAGGTCAGACACGAGCTGGTCAAAGGAAGGACAACAAAGGTCGCAAGTTTTTTCAGCAGATGCAGCCCACCTTTTCGATAGATGTACCGACAACGACATTCACAAAGCTTGAGTTCCTGGATAACTTTGACCCCGCGAAAGATACAGTGGTCCGAAAGAAGGCCCGAGAATGGGTGAACAAGAACCGAGGGATCTCCAATCTCGGTGGACAAGCAACATCGAAGTCAAAATCGAAAAACGCTGCCTTAAAAGCGGAAGAAGAAGACCAGAAGAAGCACTTGGCTAGGTGCAAAAGCACAATTCCTACAGTCATACTCAGTCCTAGAGCAGTCGGTGCAAGCTCGGTGGACCCTTTTGGTATCCTCCCTAACATTGGGAGGGACTTCGACCACGTCATCAAGTATTGTAGGTTTATCTAGGGAACCTAAACATCTTTGACAAGTCTAACATGTGCAGTCCTTTCTGCAAACTGTCCCGAGGAGATCCCATGCTCAGATGGTACGTTGTACATGTCCACAATCGTATATCGTTCAACTAATCACACCGTGATATGCAGACAAGTATGCAGATAAGTCGAAGCATGCTCACATCCCCTTCCAACATGAGAACACAGTCCTGGGTAACATGGCGAAGAGCGAGCTTACCTTTGTCCTGTGGCTTTATGCTACTGTCATCATCCGTGATGGAATGTCGGGGAACTTCAACACGGAGGAGGTGTATTGGTTCTACAACAAATCTCTCAAAGTAATGCAGGAGACATTACAACGAGAGACAGCAGCTGGGAATTACTCCGATTACCTCATCAACGCTGTTTCGTGCATCACAGCTGCTGCGGTAAGTCATTGGCCATAGCAACAATATTTCGAACGTAGCAATACTCGATATTAACTGATGGCGATAGGTGTTTTCCGGTATGTTCAATACGGCTGTTTTGCACCGGGACGCATTGGTTCGCCTTCTGACTCTTCGGGGAGATGGTGATATATCAGTGGGTTGGCAGTCGACAGGCTATTTCACCCGCAAAGCTTCACAGTGGTATGTTTACCCACTCCAAGGACTGGAAGAAGCTGTTGACTAATCATTCGTTAGGTGCGAGATAATGGTTGCTGCGCAGCTTGCGGAGATCCCGAAACTTCCTCATCGACCCCAAAGCTTCTCGCCGCTTCCTAAAGCCGTCATTCTTACGACCGATGCACTCACTGCTACAACGCTTAATAGCCTACCCCAGCTCTCAGAGCCTTTCGTTGAGGTTATCCGCTATCTGCATCAAGTCGCCGTTTCGTATGCGTCGCCGCCACCAGACGTCAAGATTGACGATTACATCATCCAACCTATGTACGATGTTCAGCATGCACTTCTGAAGATACTAGCGGCGCAGAAAGAGGCCAAGCACGGGTTTACAGACGTTGAAGTACTGCTCGCTGAAGCTTTCCAGCTATACTTCTGGACCGGAACCAGAGGTTTACCACCGCAGACCAGGCTGTGCGAGCTCCTCATATCTCGTGTCATGAAGGCACTACTTCCGCTTTTACTCGAAGCAAGCACAGAGCTATCCTTTGAGACAGGACCAAGGATGGCTACCTCAACTGAAGACAAGAACAACAGTATCCAAATGAAGCTAGAGGCCAAAGACCATTTCTACCGGTTCCTTCGCCATACACGGGAGGTCAACAATGCTATCACTTGGGCGCTTGCTCTCGGCACTTTGGTTACCGCGCCGCTGTTGGCGCCTGAGCATTGCTGGTTTAAGGGTCACTTCCAACTGCAGCTGAGAGCTATGGCGCTGCAAAGGGATCAGGACCAGTGGTTCGCCTTTCTCAGTCTTTTCCCTACCACTGATGGCTATCCAAATCCCTGGATAGATTTGAAGAGCGTGTGGCGCGAACACGGTGTATGAAGAGCTTATGATATTGCAACATCCCTTCTTCACAATATACCCGATCCTGCGCTGGATGGGCCCACTTGATCGAATGTGCGGCTCATGTTCCTACTGCGGTACAGAGGGGCACATTCGTCTGGTCGAGCCATTGACTGCTACAATGGTCGAACCATATTACAACTCCGCGGCTTAGTCCGACCCCGCATCATCTAGGGATCAACGATTTCGATCGAACAACTATCGCAGTTCGAACACGACTTTTCTGCTCGAGCTTTAATATCTACACCAAGTCTGCAAGCATGTCAAAGGACAACGTGGCCGAATCAGCCCCTCCACAACCACAGCTATATATCAGAGAAACCTACTTTCAGACTCCGAAAGCCGTAGTTCCACCCAATGCAACACCGAAGAAAGCCATCACGCCAACAGTACGCTCCGTTCCCGCGACCTCTCCACCGCGAAGAGATTCAAAGAAGGAACCAACTGCCGAGCACCCAATGGGCTACGAAACCGCAGCTGAGCCAACCGTCATCACACTAGAGGAACACGAGACACTGAAAGAGCGTTTGGATGCGCTATTCCGCTCGACATTGCGAGCTGTCCGGAAATGCCTCTGTTCAACATCGAGCGAGCTTGACGACACCGAGTCGAATACCGCACATATGCTAGACTCTTACCGTCATCACCCAATATACGGCTACGGCTCGATCTCTGCGGGAGCCAAGCCGACATCTAAGTCTGACAATGTGTGGCCAAGAGCACAACGGCAGAGACTTTCTCAGGAAGGGCTGGTAGCTCAGCCAACACCAAAGGGCAACTTTATCATATGAGCGCCGTTCACGACGTTCAGGTCAAAAATGAACCACTACGCAGTCGAGGATTGATGAATTGAGCGGCATGGAGATAAGCCGTGTTACGAGACAACGGTCGAGGTTGTACCAGGCTGGCTCCGCAGGCCATCACCACCCGGAGGATACCATATCTTACCCCCTCGCTTTCTATTTACTCTGCAAGGAACATGTCGCAAACCACCTCATACACGTCAGTACATAATTATAATACGAGAGAGAATCAACCTGCCAGTTTTCCAGCCACCATCTTGGGTATCTCAAAGAGACTCGTGCAAGTGTCCGCTGCTGGACTTTGGATTACAGAGCCACCGGTCGGATATAAAAACTAATACAAGCGAGTGATCACTACAATCCACGGCCGGTATGCATGCTTGAAGACTGAATGAGAATCCTGGGTCTGGTGCTACCAGACGATAGTGACCCTTCAGCTGGCATATGAGAAGTCAAGACTGGATAACACTGAACGGTAATTAGGATTATACCCACGTTCGAAGAACACCCTGCCGGGAGTGAGGCTTGGTGGCAGTGAACGCTAGCCTCAACGTGCCAGCGTGCATCGGCAGCGCAACTTCGACGGACCCGCATGAGGTGGGTGCTCCGCAACGTTGCACGATGGGGCTGAGTTTCCAGATCGATACTTCTTGAGGAGTCATACTACGATCCGACATGATGGGTGTAGGAACGCAGCGTTTGGTTTCATCTGAAGTAACGTCAACCTCTCACCGGTATTTCGGTACAAGCCAAGATCTGGGGTCCTTCGAGAGCCCAAAAGCCACGACTCAGCCCCTCCCAACGCGCAACATCACCAGAAAGCATGACCTTCCCGACCAGCTTTTGAAGACGCGTCGCGCAATTAATGAGAAGGGCGGTGATGTTGCTGCGCCCTCTTTCCCACCGGAAAACGAGGCATCTCTGCCGAGTTAGGCTAGGATGCGTAATCAGCTCCACCGGTTTATTGCTGGGTTGGCCCTTGTTTCGTGTGCTGCACGCCCTACAGGCCACAAAGCTGATGCCTGAATTTGGCTTGTGGCATCGATTTCCAACCCAGCGCACAGCAGCCGGTGCTGCCGGTGTGCTGCTTCGTTCGGTGTTGCTTCTGCGCATTCTTCGAGGTTAATGAAGGACATGTTGCGCCTGTACAAACGCAGAGAATCGTCTCGAGCAACCTGCGATCACTGCGAAACACCGTGCAGTACTCTGCGAGAGGCCGCCGAACGTGATGGCCCTCTAACCATGGTAGTGCTAGCGCTGATGACCGGGTAACGCCGACGGTGCCGCCTATTGGTTGCATAAGACCGGCCGCGCTGCGACTTCGGTGAGTCAGAGTGAAGGTGGTTTGGCACTCTCGCTTCTCGCACGTCCGGGCTGCCGTTTAAATTCCCCCGCCTTCCCTCGCTGCCTGATTTTGCTTCCATCCACCGCACTTACACACATATACACCAAGACAGTCACATCAAAATGGCTGCCTTCTAAGCGTCTCGCGCCCGCCACCCTGGACTCAACAATAAACAACCCAACCATTCAACTCCCCCCCTCAGAGACTTCCTTTTTGGAAACTCTGAACTATAGCCTAGCTTCGCGCAGCTCCAGTTCGCCTTCCACAATCGACTTCACGTCGGTCACCACGGCTTCCCACCAGTCACCATGGCTCTCTTCACCAGCTCCCCACGCCTATCGGCATCAACTGAATACGACATCACACGACCTCGCGCATCCGCAGACGGACTTCGTGCTCTACGATCAACCAGCTCAACCTCGTCGAGCACCGAGCGCTCCTCAGCCTGCTCCTACGTTTAACAACGGCCAGCACTTTTACGCGAACTCTGCCCCATCATCTACTACAGAATTCCAGCAGCCCTTGTCCCGACAACGTCCCCCGGTTCCATTGTTCCACAGCTCTAGCAACACCACTATTCCACAAGCACAACAACAACTGCCAAACGTCGCAAATATGGCAGGTAAGGACGGTTCCTACCGCCAGTACTCTCACATGCTCACACATGTCGCAGACCTGCACAGCAACAACTCGTTTGACTCAGGCGCAAGCCTGATGCCTGCATTCCAGGCCGGCGGCTTCTCTTTGGAGCAGGTGTCAGCGTTCACCGCGATCAACGACCCTTCGGTCGCATCCGGTTCCATGCGCACCGTGTCTCCAAAGGACATTTTTGCCGATGCTTTTGGCTCTGCACCCCCATCTGCAGCGTTCACCAATCTGACCTCGCCTGACATTGACGCCTCGCCCTTCATCAACGACAGCTTCGAGACCTCACCCATGTTCCAGGGTGAGCCTTTGCTGACTAACTCCAACGACTGGTTCTCCCTCTTCCCTGAGGAGGAGAATAAGCTTCATGAAGTTGCCAAGTACGCTCCTGCCGTGCCGCTGCCCATGGAGCGCACTATCAGTAGCCAGTCTATGGAGCGATCCGGCTCCTCAAGCATGGGATCCCCAATCGTCTTGGACACCAGCTCGTTCCGAAGGAAGTCGTCTGTCACCAACTCGCCTGCCACCAACGGCATCAGCAAGTCTCGTCGTCGCAAGGGCGCTCTCCCTGCTATCACTGTCGATCCCAACGACAAGATCGCTTTGAAGCGAGCGCGCAACACTCTTGCTGCTCGTGAGTCTCGGCAAAGGAAGTTCGACCACGTGGCCGAGCTTGAGGCTCGCAACGCCGAACTTGAGGCTGAGATTGAGAAGTGGAAGACACTTGCTTTAGCTCATGGTTACAACGGAGCATGAATCTCCGTCCCCCTCGTACCCAGTTACCGGTGGCCCTAAAGGAGCTGGTGAAGACCAGCTAGCTTTTTGGTAAAAGTTTTCCTTTCATGTTGTTTGGACTTACTGCTATTCACACACCTCACCTCAACCCGTTGATGGTCTTGTGTTGCTTTTCCTTCGTCGATTAATGTTTACCGCCGGAGTGCAGTCTCCCTTCGTGGTTGATTTGACTCCTCCGTGCACAAATGAGAGCGGATTGTTGATGCTTTTATTTCTGGTTTGCAATTATCACCTGTCCTTATAGATACTGGTAGCGGGGTGACCCTTGTGAGGCCTCCCATCTCTTTAAATATACCTCTTTATCACAACTATGACTCTTCTTGCAGTGACTCCCTCGCTTCGTGATGACAAAGATGCATGATGGCTCACTGTATCTCGTTACCTGACGCACCCGACCGGCTCGTACCTTTCGTGAACGTGCATAGTCACTGCTTGAGTCCGAATAGGTGGTCTTCGTTCCGACTGCGGTGTAGCGCAAAGTTGTTCTCACTGTCAGCGATCACGAGTCTGATGCTCATCATCTCGACTCTTAAAACGTGATGTCAAGAACCATGAGAAGTCTAGAATGAAGTGAGAGGTTTCGACCAAGCGCCAGAGTGAGGGCAACACATCAAGCGCCGAAAGCGCCGTAGGCGCCCGCCAATGTTGATGGGGAAGAATGTTGAGAACAAGACAAGATGCAGCGGCTTAGACGATCTCGGCCATTTTCATTGCGGTCGGCGAAGATACAGAGGTGCCATCACTCCGAGTTGAAGTCTTCCAGCAACTTGTCCTTCTCGCACTGTGTGAGATCTGTGCGGAGTTGAGTGGCGTTGATGCCACAGAGCTTACAATGACAATGGAGGATGCTCTGGACTTCGTCGAGTTTGGTGTCCTTGCTGACAGGAATCTACTCGTCTTTGGGTACCTTTAGGCGCTCTTGTCCTTCTGAGCATCGAAGAATGCACAGCGCATTCATGTCCCTACGCTTGGAACCAAGCTTCGAAGCTTTGTAATCCAATACGTACTGGAACCCCAGCCACGAGGCCAGCAGACACCACTTCCGGTAAGCAGTAATGCTCCATTCGACCGCCTTCTCATCCTTGCTCTTCTTGGACAGGCTGGTCGCTTCATCCTGCATCATGTAGTCATAATGAGCACGCTCCACGTCCGTGAAGTCGCATACAAAGACCATCCTCTGGACGCTAGGAAGCGACATTCCAATCGGAATGCCGTTAGGTAGTGACGTTTGGGTACGACGAATCATGATCTTCTGCAAAACATGGGACAGCCGACGACCCTGTTCTTCCATGCCTCAGCGCAGTACTTCAATGGCGCTTTTGGATTGGTGTCATCGAAGAGACATGGATCGCCCTAATAAACGGCAGATCCAGAAACGTGATGTCGTCTGGCTTCTCATGAGTTCCGCTGGTAAGCTCCTTCTCCGTAAAACCCATATCTAGCAGGTATTGCTTCTCGCTGACCCGCGGATTCTGCAGGAGCCGCATGATGCCAACAAACTCCTCAATGCTGTCGAAGGTGGGCGTGCCGGAAAGGATGTGCTACGATGCTCGGATAGCTGGAGGTATCGGGGCTGAATGATGATTATGTCTCTGAGGGACCCGATGAAGACACAGCTCGTGCCGACTGCTTGGACTGCAACGGAGGCAGGCTACCCGTGGCTACTGCATTGGGTGCTGCCGCTTTCTACTTCTTTATCTTTGGCGTGACCTTGGGCGGAACTTCGTCATCTTTGCCCCAGAAGCTCCGCAACGGCCCTCGCAGTGGCTACGGTGCATAACGAAAGTATCTACGAACAAGGAGAAGCTGACGGAGGTCAGATACCAATGTGCATAAGGAATGAAATCACACATGGGGTGAGTTGATCTGAATATACCACATTTGCAATGTTTATGTTCTGGAAAGGTAGGACACGAGGAAGACATATACATAGACTGCGGAATGCCATTGAAAGATAAATCCTATACCCACCATGTTACCACCCTCGAATTTTCTGATATCGTGCTCAAATGGAAAGACTAACTTCGAGTACCATGAAAATACAAGTGGACTATGAGGTTTGAGGTGAGGTGGAAGAGCGAAAGTGTGCAATGCTGCTTTAGAGTCTGATGTCCTACGGCTTACTAAGCACCTTCAGAACATCCGCTCTCATGCCACCCGTGAAATCGCACAACACCCCAGAGCTCACGTTTGACAACTGGAGGAACCCAGTGCCAATCATCCATTTTCGCACTTAAGTTCGAAGACGTTGAGAGCATGATCCTTCAATTTACGGTGCGCAGTTTGTCCGTGCATATCTTGGGAGATGTGAGGGGTTGGGTTAGTACACCGGAGCCTAACCACTGGCTCACTAGTGCTCGATCAGACGCAATCAACGCAACGTAAGATCTTCTGCAGCGCTGCCCGTACAGATGCCAGATGATCGGTGCACTCAGTTGAGATCCTTGAATAAAAGTTTTTAATGACTATATAAATTTCAAAATTATCAAATCTGACATCACCAATAGCATCAGGGCAGATGGGTAAGTTGCATCCCTCATCATCACATCCAATAGTATCTAACAATCAATTCAGCCGAGTGGTCTAAGGCGCTGCGTTTAGGTCCGTTCTAAACATCCTCCGCAGTCAGTAATGGCGTGGGTTCGAATCCCACTCTGCTCAGCTTTCTTTTTGCGTTTTGTTCGGTGATCTGGGTCGATGTGGTTGATTTTTGGTCGTGGGAGAGGCTAACCGAGCACGCGGAAGCTGGCTGGAACACCATCTTTTTGGACCAAGAATATGTTGAATGCACAAGAAATGAATCGCCAATCGGCAGACGGGCGATGGACACAAAAGCACGCATGATGCCCTCAACTCTTCAAATGCTTCGAAAGATGTTTGACATGATCAGACACTGTTCTTTTCCGTAGGACTACTACAGCCTCAGCTGCGCGGTATCTTGATCAAAGAGAGATCAATTCGATGGCTACGATTCTGGCGAGTCCTCGCCAGGACTGGAGCTTCCATACACGGGAGATCGAAGCTGCCGTGTCAGGAGGCAGAGGCTTAAGGGCATGTACAAAGCGTGCACATCAAGCACCACACCTTGCCCATCGCAGCTACCTATGGTATAGACGAACTTCACCGCAATCTGCCGAACTCCGTTTACACTCAGCAGAGGTTGTTAGGTTGCTGACGGCTACGACGTCAATTGGGACGGTTCTTGAGTATCGAAACATCAGTCTGATGACTACAATCTTGTAGAAGGCAACTACCATGACAGAACGATCGAAAAAACTGGAGCCACTCGCCCTTATCCAAACGCCCGGAACGCCAGCGCTTGCCATTTTCAACCTCATGAATCCTACGATCGAACTGCGACGATACTGCCTGAGAGCCTGCTCTCTAACATTCAAGCTTCCTCGCCTGGCTCATGACCGGTCATGACCTTGACCATGACACCTAGAACGTCCCTCCAGCCGGCCAATGTAAGGTTGTCGCCAGTGAACCCCTCCTCTTAGATCTTCTCTTGCCACCTTTTCACCTTCTTCCCATTGCCTTTCCTTCGGCCACGCCCCTGCTTGCTCTCCCACTTTCTGTACAAACCATACTTGAAGCGGTTCTGCCTTGTTATCTCTGCCCACTCCTTGGCTTCTGGAGGATCTTGCGAGATGGTCGATGCTTGCTCCCTTTGCTGACCTTGATAGCAGCTCGCAGCATTTGATACAGTCCTCTGTCGAAGACACCTCTGCTTCGGTATATCTCGATGATCTTCTCAGCCTCCGTCTCTGTCGTGGTGATCCTGTAGTCTATAGCGGCTATCGTTGGTATATTCGGTCGTAGCGATTGTGGAGTAATCGGTGACGAGAAGGGAAAGAGGTGTTGGAGGGGAGACTTCGAATGGCGGTTGTACAATGTGTGCGCCCTAGAGCGAGCGACCATGAAGGAGAACGCGACTGAGCTGAGCCCAGGTGCGATGTGTCTTGAATAACGAAACGTCAGTTCGTTTGCTACAATCCTGCACGAGGCAGGATTGGAGCTCTCAGACGCTCTCTTGTTTTGACCAGGCTGTAGTGTCAGCACGCTCTTTGTGTCTTTGCATCCTCGAATAAAAGTCTTATTCCTCCCGATCCTGTTTGTGCTATCGTTAAGCAGCACTATTCAAATACGGATGTGCGAGCGGGCCAGTCCGCCGCTATGTCTCTGTCCAATAGTACATCGAAAGTCCACTCTTGTGAACGCTCTGGGCACGTGATGGGCCTCCATGAGGTGCAGGCTGACCTTGACGGCAGATTCACACCACTAACAAAATATACCGAATGGGAAACACCCCCAGATCTGATGTTGTGGTGGCGGCCATGCGGTGAGCCCGAGCCAACGGACATGTGAGCCCTGTTCTCGCATCCATCCAAGCGACATGGACGTGTAGATCTGTAAGCGAAGCGATCCCGTCGCTGCGTCGTCGGGCCCTCAAATCTGCTTGCTGACTCTCATCCTAGATGGTGATGGCACTCCTTGTAACCAACCATCACAATGAACACGGGTCGGCAGAACCGTCCGGACAAGTCCAAGCATCACTGCCTTCCGTGATACGAAGCCGTGAAGGGGGTGGTGTTCCATCAGGCCGAAGGCTGTCGTGATGAAAGCGAAAGCGACACTGGGGTTGAAGGAAGCTTTAGGGGAGTGCAAGGGGTGAGGCGACCTTGTCTTCCGTACACAGACACCCACGTACGCTTCTCGCGTCCCCGCCTCGACTCATTGCTGCTGCTCGTTGGGCGATGACAACGACAAGTTCTCAAGCGCGAGTTTAGCTACATATTCGTCGATCATGTACTTGATATTAAGGTACTGAGTGCTGTTAGGCCCAAAGGTCGACAGGGCGTTGCGGAGAGATGACTGCAGCTGTATGAAACTTAGCCTCACTTGCTTTGGAATTGGCAGATGCGAAGGCAAGCAGAGAAGCCCATGAGGCTATAGCCACCGCTTTCGTATCACTCACCGAGAGCAGAACGTCGTCGGGCTGAGTTGGCATGATGAAGCGAGCCTGATTGTGAGGCTGCCGATTTCGTGGTGTTAGGTGGCGGTTGTTGGCAACCGAGAGAAAGTCACCACGACCCACCTCACTAGCGCACTTTCACCCTGCGACCTCCAAAACATTGCCTGTGAGCAGGTATGATGGCTTGAAGATGCAACAATATAACCGTTGAATTGCTTTGCCACGCTTTCACTACGATATCACTCTAGGTATACTATACAACGAATAGAACCGTACCCAACCTCGCCCAGACCAGTAATCCGCCCCATGCAAAGCAATACGCCGTCTGCATGCCCAATGAACAATTTCGATACTTTGTCTTGCGCGAACACCAAACGCCATGCTAAGCAAGAAAGCATAACGCGCCGTATAACTTACCAAACTCCGCGTGGTATCTTGAAGTAACACAATTACTCTCCCTCTCCCGCGAAGTCACAACTGTGTGCGAATTCGCTAGAAACTAACGTATCCCGTATCCTCACCACCGGGCTCATCCATCCAGCCACCCCCAGCTTCGCCGAGTCCGGAGCCGTGGTGGTGGTTTCCGCGAGCCATACCTTCGCCTTCGCCACGCTCTACCCATTCTTCGTTGATGTCGCGATAGATGCGCTGGAAGTACAGTCGCAACGATCGCAGTCCGCGCAGGTAGCCTCTGTCCACCTCGTCGGGGTCTTTGGGCGGGCATGACGCGCCTTCAAGCGTGTCCTCAGCGGTAACGCAATTGGCAAAGTCGACGATCCTGAGCTTGATCTCCGATTTATCCTTTGGTGGCGCTGGGCTCGAAGTGGACACTAGACCGGGGGAATTCGGTCCTGATGGTGCAGCTGAGGGTGCGGCGGATAGATCATCACCGCTCGGCGTGGTAAACCCGTTCTGGTTGGAGTTATTCTCTTTCTCTTTCTGTTCCCCATCGCCTCGATCGTACAGCATCAGCAGACTGCTGGCATAGAACCTGTAACCTGGCAGTTTCCTGATCTTACGCTCGAGTTGGCTGATCTTTTCCAGAATAATGGGAATGTGTCGATTAGCAGCCTTGTAACCAGTGCCGTCCCAGAAGAACTTCTTGAGGGCGTCCTGGAACTCCTTGCCGGCTTTCAGATCGCGGCCATAGTACTTGTCCTCAAAAACGTAGCTCTGCGTCTTCACGTTCCATATCTGCATGCCACAAACGCGGACACCAAGCTCGCGACTCGTGGTCATCTGACATTTGCGACGCTGCGATCGTACTTTCTTCTCATCAGCTTCCACACCATACTGACGGGTACCCATCTTCAGGTCTAGTACGCAAGGTCGAGACATGCCTGCAGTAAGATCCTCAAGCAGGATAAAATGCTGCACGCGCTCATCGGGTTGTTGCTGAGCTTCCTCAGGATTCGCAGGTTCTTCGATCGCCGGGTTTTCTGCCTTCTTCTTAGGTGTGACTGGAGCCGGGAGCATCAGGCCTTCCGAATCAGGTGCGGTGGTGGATAGATTATCGGAAAGCGATGGCTGATCCTTCTGAGTGCTCTTGGTCGGGGAGAGTGGTTTGCGGTCTTCGTCCATGGCGAAAACTTCTTCTTCACCGTCCCTGCCGTAGCCATCCTCTTCGTAGAACTCAAGGTTGTGCCTCCTGTTAGAATCCAGTCCTAGGGGCCTACGCACAAGTCCACTGCCGGAGTGTCTTCGCCGAGGAGCGTTGCTTGACGGCGGCTGTGGTGAGTCTGCATTTCTCGATCTCAGCTCCTCCGTTGACCCGAAGCTGACGGCGAGTTCGCTTGCGTCCGAAGCTTGTCGACGTGCTTCCGCGTTAGCCTTCAGTATCTGCTTACGGGGAGACTCTTCCCGAAGCCCGGGTTGCAGGGCAGAGACATCCGTGCTGTTTCGTCTCATCGACGGCGCAGAGCCGGCCATGGATTGTGCATTATCGCTACCCAGTCTACGAGTGCCAATGCCGTGATGCTGGTGACGTTGGCGATGGTGAATGGTAGGAGGTGCAAACACCTGACGGAGCACCTCTTCTTGCAGCTTCCGATTGATCGTCGTGACGCCCCAGCTGCTGTGGTGCCTCATTGGAGGCCTGTCCGAACCGTTCGAACTGTAGTCTTGCACACTTTGGTTTCTTCGATGGTACTGAGAAGAGAACGAGCCGTTGCCAGTCCATGGATCTGGCGTCGCTGAACGCGGCGGAACACCGAACAGGTTGTCTGGGATGATGTGGCGATTGTTCGCAAAGATGACTTGTGGTGCAGGCATCAGTTGCTGCGAGTGACTGACAACCCTGGGCTGATATTCTGCTTTCGCATCCCGAGGGACTGCTGGTGTTTCGTCCTTGGGTGCAGTATCCGGTTGTGCAGCTGAGGCTGCAAATTCTGTGTCTGTTTTCGTCTTGTCCTTCTTCTTTTTCTTCGGCGCTTTGCGATAAGTGACATTCAGAACACCGATATACCTAAAAATTGACAGCATTACGTTAGCAACCTATACCAAAAAAATGTACGGAGGGGGGTAACATCTTTGCTGACGTTTCAGCTTCAAAACGAAAATGTTTCGATAGTGATGGTCGTACCTTGGTAGAAAATCTAGCAGCTCAGGGTGATGCCTTTCGACCGTTTCGTAGAACTCGTTCTCACGGTTGTTGAGTTGCTTGCAAACGGCTCTCCTCGAGAAACGGTACACAGTGGAATGACCACCGACCTGATGGTTGTACGGTTTCAACTCCACAGCACCAAGCGGAGCCGGTGGCTGCGGAGCCGGGGCGGGCGCTGTCACAGCCTTGTGTTCTGGTTTGGTCATCGTCGCAGTGGGCGTCGTGCCTAGGTCGTCAGTTGCGCTCGATTCATAGCCAAGAAGTGACTGCGTAGATTCTGCTAGCGATTCAACTTCAGATTCAGATTCAGCTGAAATTGCATCAGATGACGCAGGTGTCAACGCTTTGTCGTTTTCTTTCTGCACTGATGCTGTCGCAGCGATGTCACCATGTAGGCATTGATTGGTATCTTGGGACTGTAGAGAAATTTCTACTTCTTCAGGAGTTTGAACAGCCTCTCCTGTATCCCAACCTCTGGGTACTTTGCCCGCATGAACCGAGTTTCTCTTACGGCTATCGTCCACCTCTGGTCGTCGTGTCTCTTCAACTGGGGTGCCCGGTTCGGCTACTTTGTGTTGACGATGGGGGAAATACAAAGCAGACGAAATCTGTTCGCGCTCTGAGTCTTCATCTTCTTCGGATGCCAGCGATGGATTCGTGCTCTCCTTCTTCTCCTTGGCTTGGAAGTAATCCATCGGCTCGTCTTGAGACTGCGAACCCGTGATTCTGGACGCGTGTGCATGGAGCTTATCCAGGACTGAAGCCGGCAAGCTCCTCGACACGGACGATCCCGGAGCGGCACCAGATATTAGGTTGGCGAAGTTTCTGATCTCTTCCAGGAGAGGCCATGGCAACTGGCGCTTGTTCGATTTTGCTTCCTTCTGTGAGCCAGCCGTCGATGCAGGAGCTGCTGAGTCGTCATGCTGGGACACTGAGCCCGGTATCTCGAAATAGGAATCGATGTCATCATCGTGAGGCGTTTGAACGGCTGATGCCGGACGGGATGCCTGTTGTAGCGAGTGCGTGAGAGCATTGGCGTCAACCTCTTCAGAGAGCGAGACGAGTGGCTTGTCGGTAGGTCGGCGGTCCTTCGATCGTGCGTCCCGCTTCTGCAGCTCTTCAGGGCCTTCTGCATCCTTGAAGACGCGGAGGAAGTGACTTGCTTTCCGGCTGCGTCCGGACGATGTTTGCTCCGCCTTGGGCAGCGTAGCTTCTATCTTCTTTACAGCCTGATCGTTCAGTGTTGGGTCTTCGTTTGCAGCGCTGCCTTTGAAAGGCACAGGCTTCCCTTCCCGCCATTCTCTGTTCCTGCGCCTCTCCTCGGTGTCAGTCAATGCCTTGTTCAAGGCCGGATGGGCGTCTGCCCTGTGCGGTGTGGACGATCGGCGGACGGGAGAGTCGACGGGACTCATGTAGGGCGGGGGGCTTTGGCGGCCCGCTTCGAGCCCCATGACGGATTCAATTGGGATGTGTTGGGCGAATTGGGTAGCGAGAATGGATTGGGGGTCTTGCAGGGCGACGGGAGGGTACGTTGATTCCTTCCTGCGGAAGAAGGGCGGGTCAATCAGTCTCCTCTGCAGCGGCGCTGGTGCAGCCATCTCTGATAAGCTGTGCTCGGGGGCATCGTCGTTTGAGCCTGTCGTGTGTGCTGCTGCGCTGGTCCGCGGCGAGGAGATGGGGCTGTCAGACGCTAGATATGTTGTCGAAAAGATGCTGTCGCGCTCGTCCAGCTGGGGCCGGTCGAATGACGACTGCCAGAGGCTCTTCTCCGGTGCAATCGGAGCTGTCTTGGAGCGGCCGGTGTGCGAGAGTCTTCTTGGTGTCACCGCGGACGCTGCAGGCTCTCGAGAAGGCGTGGAGGACGTCGGGGTGCCATGGCTGGAGCCGGGGCTTTGCGGCGCATTTGACCTCACCGATGCGGGGGGTGAGGTATTTCCTTGGGCGTCCAAATGCGGTGACATGGGGGTGACATTGGTCAGGCTCGCTGTGAGGCACTCGTCGGTAGGCGTGGCGGACCGTGTGGCAGATATTGCCGGACGGGCCTGGAGGTAGTCGCGGCGGGCCAGGACAGCCGTCGTTGGGTGCGGCAAGGGCACAATTCGGCCGGCTTAGCGTGCAAAGGGGGCGGTGGGCGCGAGGCCTGGCGGGCGCGCTGGCGGGCGGCGCTGGCGGGAAGGGTTGGACGGCGGAGGAGGAGGTCTTCGCGGTGTGCTGCGCGTTGGGAGCAGCGAGTGAGGTTTGCGGCAGACCCACGTTCCGATCCTGAGAGGACTTGTGTGGACGGCCGTCACGCTCCAAGAAGCGGCGCACAGATAATTGGCGAAAGCTCAAGCCAATGACGTCGCGTATGCTGCACCACCGCTGACGACCTCGGCGCTTGTGCTGTGTGCGCTCAGTACTTAGAGCGAGCGCTGCGTCTGGTGCGATTGCGGTGTTGTTTGCAGGATACAGCTCACTCCGTTCTGGCCGCTCTTGCGCAATTGTCTGTTCGCTGGCACTTTCTGGAATCATGGGTACCCCCCATGGGCTTGAGCAGGAGCAAGTGGGTCTCACCAAACAAACACGGCATCGTTATCGCGTCCACCCAGGCATGCATTAGAGTCAACATTGGTATGCACACTCGCTCTAACTCGCTCTAACTCGCTCTATACTGCACACGGTCAAAGTGTCGTCGTCAAGTCGTAACGAGCTGTCGTGGTTTGCCCCGTTGGTTCGAGCTAGACGTTTCCTCCCGCCCTCCGCGCCTTCCCGTCCGTCGTACCCAAACTTTGCACCAGCCTTCGAGCGTGGCCTTTCCCAGGTTCCATCGCCAGCTCGGTCGCGGAGACACAAGCTTCCTCCCTGCTGGGCCACTTGTGCAGCAGTATGCACGGTGCGGTCCTGCGACTCGTCTTCGCCCAATCACTCAGGAACGTGGCCTCTCACCGCAACTGCAACCGGGCTGCTGCTGCACCCTGCCTATTTCACCCACGCCTGCAGATCCTGGTCGCTGATACCGGCGAGTGGTGGATGGAACGTACCACTGAGAGCGAGTGTGAGGTGGTGGGTGTGAACAAGGCATTCCTGCCGGCATGGCTTATCCACAACCCTGGCCGGTATTGTGGTGCAACAATTGATCTCTTGGGCTCCTCAACATTGCTTCATGGTTCATTGTTCAGGCCTCTCAGAAAGCAATCAGTAAAGTCAGCGTTCGGGCCGAAATCGAGTGACGTGTGGAGGTCAAGCTGGGGTAACTCAACGTCATTTGTGGTGCGCTTGGGTGACTGTGACGCGAGCTTTGACGAAGACAGCGACGACTTCTCGTTGGTGAAGCTCCACATCGTCGATGTGTTCTTCTCTTTGAGCGGTACTCGCTCTGCCGACGGTGTGGGGCTCTTTGCAGTCATGCTCTCGCTGGACTTCGAGGTCAAAGCAAACCGCAGGCTGGTCCGCCGTGGTCGTTGGCTCTTCTTCTTCACTGTACTGAAGGCGAAGGGAGATGCTGCGTTGAATAAGTCTTGCGTGCTGACCGGTGGACCACAAAGTACACTGTCTCCGGCCAGGTAACCGAAGGAGCCCTCCATACGAGGATTGAACACCGAAAGAGGCGTGATTGCGGGACTGGGTTGCAGCAGAGGCGGCGGCGGTGTGTTCTGCCCCGGCTGCGACCATGGTCGCGGGGTTACTGACGAGGTTGACGACTGTGATGAGTCGTCCTGAAACTCCAGCTGTGCCAACAGCATTGCAGCCTGCGTAGAGTACTGAGATTGCCTGGACTTGTGCGACTCTTGATGTTCGTGCATGTTCTGTTCTTCCTCAGGTCCTTCGGCAGTCCCATCGTTGTTCTCTTCGATGACACTTCTGTCAACTGCCTCAGCGGAAACATGAGGTACTACCTGCTCAGACACCTCAGTCTCCACAATAGCAGCCGGTACCTCTGTATCCACACCAGGTGGACCGTTGTCCTTCTTCTTAAGAGTTGGCGAGGGGCTGAAATTGATGGCTCTTGGCTTTGCTTTCGGTCCGCTGCTACCCTCGCCTTTTGACTGACCGACTCTTCTGTACATGAATCCAGTAGGAGAAGCAGGTGCTGGAGAGGCGACTAGGTTGTGGCGCGACTTCTTCGGTAGACCAACCTCCTTCGCGGCTTTACGACTCGTCGATGATGGCCGTCGTTTCGTCGCTGATCTAGGCATCCGATTGGCAAGTCGTGCAGCAGATCTCTGTATGTTCTCTCGTGAAGGTCGTGCCTGACTTCCCCCTCCTACAGCTCCACGTGTCGGGCTCGATTGAGGCACCTGAACTGTACTCGAGATCTTGTACGTAGTCGCTGGGACGAGGGTGTCGAAAGACTGTGCATATGGTGGTCTTGGTAGTTGTTCATCCAGGGAAGCGATGGTTGCGTCCTCCAACAGACTTGTGGGTGTTTCAACAGCCGCTGCAGTCTGCGCATACTGAGCGGCTTGGCTACTGCGGGCTTCCTCCTCTTGCGCCGAGTCTGCTCGCAGCCGTGAAGAATCTGGTCTGTCTACCGACGATGTTGTGTGCGACGGGTCCTGCTCTGGAAATTGGCACTTCAACGCCGAAGCAGGTTTGGCGGGTGACGAGATATCCATTGACGCTGAGGCGCTCGATCGCCACGCGTCTGGTGGTGTGGCACGGATGGGCAGCGGACGACCGCCCAGAGGTTCTTTAGGAAGCGCGAGCTGCAGGCTTTTCCGAGAATCAAATCTATGGTCTTTCCTGCGCGGTCTGATTGGGGACTTATCAGTCTGGCAGTTTGGCGGGAAACCAGAAGACCTAGCAGGACGGCGCAGCCAGAAGGGGTTTGCGGGGCTGTTGTACGCAATGAACTGTTCGGTGTCCACGCTGAAGAACTCAGTGGCGCCAGAGAGGTCGTCCTCGTCTGGTAAAGGGGCCGTGGCAGGCAGTGGTTCGGGTTGGCTGTAGAGTTGCTCTTCAGTGTAGCCCACAGCCCTAGAGGCCTCTGGAGAAGCCATCTGCGATGCCTTTGGCACTCTCTCCCCCTGTCCCTCTGCTTGTTCGTTTGCGCCCGTGCTCTGTCCGTCTGGCGTTGCCTTGACATCTTTCGCCCATGGGTTCTTCCATTCCTTTGTGAAGGGGCCCTTGAGGCGTGCTGTGAGTATGACCGGTGGCCTTCCCCGCAGATACTGCAACGCTATCGCCTCCACTCTCCTCCGTTTCGCCGACTGGTGTTGTGCGTCATGATGTTCGCCGGGGGGGTCTTCCACCAGGTCGCTGGGGTCGATAGGTGAGGCGTCGAAGTCTAGTCCCCGCTTGAGGTAAGGATGTAGGGTAGGGGACATGGCCTGCGTGCGACACGTGCAACCCGTGCTCGGCCTCTTTCTCCGCCCCTAAGCCTGCCTGCAGTGTATCCTGGGGGTCTGCTGCTGGCGGTGCCGTGACGGTGGTGTGTCAAGAACAGGTGGTGTAAGGCTATCGTGCATGTTCTGTACCCACACCAAGACCGTGTCTGCCAGCAGAAACAAGCCAGAACGCTAGAGGGCAGAGTGGGGCGTGTAATCAGCCGCGATCAGAGTGCATAGGACAGCATGCGGTTTGGCGGCTCCAGGATTCCGCACGTCGTCTTGCTGTGTATGGGATGGTTTGCGGGCGGCATGACGGAGCGCGCGAGCTGGTTGCTAGGCAACGGGCCAGCGCAATCGATTAGGGTGTCGATCAGCCAGCTCACCGCATCCGTGTTGAGGTTAGGGACACAAGCCCACCCCGTCCATTTGTATTCATTCACCGACTCTTGTTACGCGCCCACGTCCTTTCCAGCCGCAGTTGGGGCCGTCGCTGTCGCATGCCGCCCGCGCAAAACCTGCGTTTGCCATAACGCGCGCCCGCTGCCAGCTCTGCGACCACAACAAACCTCGCGTCGCCCTCGGCACCCGCTGCGACAACCCGCGAACGGACGCAGCGATGGCCGGCAACATGTCGCAGCCGTGGCTCGATGATCTGAGTGAGGAGTGGATACCGCAGCAGTCCACACCGCCAGCAGAGTGCCCCATGCCGGCACCACCCACGCCCACCGCCCAGAGTGCACCGCCCAAGCCGCGGAGTCGACTCCCCCGCCTCAGGCACTCGTCTGGCTCTTTCTCAGAGATCCAGGTGCGGAGCGACCTGCGACCGACCAAGCAGAGGAACGCGCTGGCAGAGCGCAGCCACCGCGACGCCAGCACCTCCCCCGTCGCGTCGCGCGAAGTCTCCCAGGCTGTCGACCCCGCCCGCGACGTGTCCCAGTGTTTCACAACAGACTCTCAACGGTCGATCCTATACGGCACCGTCGCCCACAACACAGTCGCGATATCGTCAGCAAAGGCGAACGGCTACTACGAGACACCAGAATGGAAGCGGCGGCTGGTGAAGGGCGAGGGGAGCGAACAGAAGGACCTCTTTGGCCCCACCGGCCTCGAGAACATTTTCGCAAAGCCCACGAGTACCCCCCCAAAGGACGAGCCACATTCGAAACGGAAGCTGGGCATGCTGAGGGGCCTTGCCGCCATACCGTCGAGCCCACCGCCATGGCCAGCTGCAGCCACCGACTCGGAGCTGGATCGGTCCCTCTCACAGGCAGAGAGCCAGGTGCACCACCGACAAGACTCGCAACAAGAAGAATCAGTTGCAGACCCCGACGAGTCGCTCTCCGCAGCCCAGCAGGAAGCTGCTCGAACTGTCAGCGGCCAGATCGAGTTCGAGAACGAGCAGTTCAGCCCAGTCTTCATCAACACCGAACTCGAGATTGGGCAGACTCCCAACCCCGCGCTGAACTTGAGAGGCTCCGAACTTGCAAACAGACTGCGACAGATTGGCTCGCCGCCGCCCGGCCAGCACGACTCGCTGCGCGAAGAAAGCTCGCTGAACTACAGTCGAGAAGACTCGTCCTTCGCGAGGATACAGGACGACTCGCTACCCGAAGGCCTGCCAGCTGGCACGCCAGACATCGCCGACGTTGGCCGATTCGTCGAGCTTCGAAGAGGCGGCTACTCTCGAGAAGGGTCCTTTAGAAGACGGCCACTCAGCCCATCGCCTGAGAGAGCAAACAGGACGTCAAACCAATCAATCAAGCTTGAGAGAGCACCCACAGCGCAAGGCACGGGCCGCAGCAGTCTCTCGGTTCAGACTGCTGTAAAGGACGGCCAACCCACAGCCAGCGATTCAGCCATAGTAGACGACGAAGATGATCCAAAGACACCTCGTCGACGAGCGAACCAGTTGCTGAGCCCGGATCGGGCAAGGAGCTCAGCAAGTCCGCTGAAGCTGTTTGGCGCACACGACACTTTCACGAGCAACCGGTTAATAAGACGCCTGAGCCAGTTAGAGTACAAGCCAGACTCGGCCACTTCAAGCAGTGTGCAGGACAGCAAGGCTGAAGCTGCGAGGCCGGTGCAGAACAAGTCAAGGTTGACTTCAGTGGAAGAAGTCAGCGTCGTACACAGCGGGATATCGCAGGCAACGGATGCTCGGCAGCCGTCGCCACGTCGGGTGAGTGCCTTTGGACAAGGTCAGCTTAACAAGTACCAGTTCGACGCCGACTACTCCGTACTGTCTTCGGAACAATCAGATGCTCAGGATGATAGTGCGCCTGAGGATTCCCCCACGAGTGATATCGCCCCTCCCGGCAGTCGTCCACCCTTCAAGTTCCAGCTCGATGAATCGCCCACCCGCAGATCGTCACGAACCACAAGACAGCCGTCGCGGCATATCTCAAATCCTTTCAGATCAGCGAGTCGATCGGGTCCGCAGTTCAAACGCCATGTGCCTCCACAAAAAGCGGAGGAACAGCTAGATGAACATCAGGACTACGCCGATGGCAAGCGCGGCCCAACTTCACCTTTCAAGAACCCGACTCCCAAGCGTCGAAGAACCATCAACGAGACTTTTGAGGAGAGCGAAATCAACGACTCCCGCACTGATGCAGGGTTGCCCCCAACGCAGGACTCGCATGCAGCAATACAGGCAGTCCTCGGACAAAACCAACAAGTTATCGATCGTGAGATCCCCGCCAACGCAGCAGATCCGGACATCCTGGCTCGACGGCATATTCTGAGACCTCGCAATCCCACTCCCAGCCAGCGAAGGCGCGAGGAGATCGAGGCTGAGATCTTGGAAGCTACAGAGGCCTTCATCCAGGCTTCACCAAAGCTGAACACGATACGTGAGCAGCTGGAGCCATCTATGGTCTCGGATGAAAGCGAAGAGCAGGATCGAGCGGCTGCAGTCGCAAATGAGGTTGCCATGTTCACTATGAAGCGGCAAGCTATGCGAAACCAGAACCGCAAGCGATCTGTGACAACGCAGGACTTCTTGGATGAAGCACTGAAGATCATGAACTTCATTCGTACGAAAGGCAGACCAACCAGTGGGCTTGGAGACCTCGAAGAGGCATCCGAATTCGAAATGCCCGAAGATGTGAGCGAACAACCTTCGACATCACTCACATTTGAACGGCCTCCTAGCCGAGAAGGCCATCGTTCTGCCTGGCGAAATCCCAACAAGCGCGACTCAGACCCCAGTATTATCACACATCTACGAAAATACGAGGAGAAGGAGACGGACACCTTCCTAAACTCGTCACTGAATTCAGTGAAGATCTCGAGAAGCGCAGTGCCGGAAGAAATTGGCGTGATCGTTGAGAAAAACGACATCCGGATTGCTGATCATCGCACTCGACCTTTCGGCCCAGATGACAGCGAGTACGACCCCAACGATGCCCGACCCCAGACCGGTCAATCCGCCGGCTCATCTCTGGGACACACTATCGCTACAAACATATCACGCCGCTCTGATCAAGTTGCCACCCTCGCACCGGAAGCAGTCGCACATCTCATACCACACCAGATTGCAGGCATGAGCTTCAATTGCGAAAAGAAGATCTGGGTCCGCCAGAAAAGTCCTTCGAAAGAACACCAGCTACCCGAAGAGGACCACAGTAGCATGAACCAGAGCGAAGAGGATCCGTTCAACAACATCCCAGATCTGTCAGTGAGCGAGACGAAAGACAGCACGACGCAGACAGCGACGCCAGCACACCCTCAACCCACTGCAGAAACACTCCTGGAAGACGACGAAGCCGATGATGCCCGCCCAATGACATGCGCAAGCTCCGTTCCCTCTAAAGCTTCCAACAACTTTGCGTGGAGCTTGACAAAGACAGAAACACGAGCTACATCGTGTAGTACACAAGTACCGCCGCGCAAACGGAGTGCTCAAAAGGCCCCTCCGCCTCAGACAACTTACGCAATCCCGGAATCCGACGAGGATGATATCGAACACGAGATTCAATATTTTGAGGGCCGCAATGCTGCTACGCCCAATGCACCACATGCCCGCGTTCGCGACATCACAATTTCTTTCGCGGAACGCGAGGTAGGAGACCCCGAACGACGACATACAGAACCTCCACATCACTTTGGGCAACCCCCAAGGGGCTTCTCAGGCATCCCGCAGACAATAAAACCAACATGGTCTCATGCAAATGGCACAAGCACGCTACCCAGGACACGGCCAAACCAGAGACCAAGATTCAACGAGGACGGTGACTTGTCAATTCTGGAAGAACTGCCTTCGAAGAATTACCGAATGGAGCTGTCCATGAACGTCTCTGCACCGGTTCTTGGGCAAGGCAAGCAAGACGGACTACTCGTAGCACCAGCGTCGCCAGTGAAGGGAGACGTCACGTTCATGCTCAGTGATCTGCCTGACTTCACTCTCAACCAGATCGACGAGTTTGATCATCCAGATCGCGTGATTGTTAGGCACGACGGAACTCGATACTCCGAGATACTCGAGGATCGTTACGCTCAGGGCACCGCTGAGCTTGTGAAAGCACTTCAGGATATCGAGCCAGATGAGCCTTACTGGGAAGATCTTCGCGAGGTCACGTTGCGCGGCAAGAACCTTGCTAGCCTGCACCGCCTCGAGGAGCTCTGCTACCGCCTCGAGGAGCTTGATGTCTCCAACAACAAGATCAGTCAGGTTGAGGGCATCCCATATGCTATGCGACGATTACAAGCACAGAACAATTCTCTTACCGGTCTTACTTCTTGGGCGACATTGGGCAACCTGCAGCACCTGGACATTTCGAACAACGACATCGACAGTCTGGATGGACTCGCCGAGCTGGTTCATCTACGGGTACTGAAAGTCGACAACAATAAGCTGAAATCGCTTGATAGTATCCTGCATCTTGATGGTCTGATCGAGTTGCGTGCTGGAGGCAACGACATTGACCTGGTGGACTTTGCACGTTCAAATCTGTAAGTCGCGATCGACGTAATCACTCTGCACGACTTGCTAACATGATTGTAGGAAATCCTTGACCGGCCTAGACCTGCGGAAGAATCGCCTGCTGGAGGTACGGAACGTGCATCGCCTGCCCCAGCTCCAGCACCTGAACCTTGGTATGTGATAATCGACTCCTTGCATGACCCAACTAACTGGTGTAGATGACAACGAACTGGATGAATTCCCGTTGTCCGACATGCCTTCCGAACCATGCAAGCATCTACGATCCATCCGGATCTGCCGGAACGGTATGACATTGCTCGACGTCGACGGGCATTTCCCGAGGCTCGAGTCCCTCTATGTTGACGGCAACGCTTTGACGCACGTCACCGGTCTTGAGCATCTACGACGTCTCCGCACTTTCTCGGCAAGGGAACAGATGCTAGGCACCGACTCAGATGCGGAAAGTTGCGTGGGAAACCTGGTCAGGAACACCGACGTTCACAACCTTTACATTTCCCTCAACCCAGCATATACTCTGAGTATAACACAGCACCTCATGAACCTTCAGCGGCTCGAGCTCGCATCTATGGGCCTGAAAGAGCTGCCCGATAACTTCGGACAGCTCACACCGAATATTCGATCGATAAACCTCAACTTCAACTCTTTACAAGACCTCCGACCACTACTCAACATCAAGAGGCTAAGCGAGCTGCTTCTGGCCGGCAATAAACTCGAGCGTCTGCGCCAAAACGCCATGGTTTTGGGCAAGTTCCCATCTCTTTCGAAGCTCGACTGGCGTGACAACCCTGTCACACTCCGCTTTTACGCTTCAGCCTCGGAGAACAGGATCATGTCACTCAGACAGAATCCAGATGACGAGCAGCTCACCGACCGCTTCGTGCTTCCTCGTGGCGATGCTGAAGCAGATGAGCAGCACCAGTCACGACTTGATTACGAGACACGTATCAGGCGCCGAGTTACCGAGATGATGCTGGCTAATCTCTGCCGGGATTTGCGTGAGCTTGATGGCCTACCATTCGACAAGGCCCGCGTCCTCGTCAAGGACGATGTTTGGGAACGATTGACCGCGCTTGGTGTTATTAGGCGCAAACAGCCAGGAAAGACGAATGACGACAGTTACTAGTAGAACTGAAAAACGAAGCGTAGGACGTTGTATGATTGATGAGCAGTTGCTGGCAGGCACGAGCAGTCTGTTGTTGTTGTTGTTGTTGTTGTTGTTGTCAAGAAAGGAGTAGGCTTCGGCGCACAGGACATGTAGTTGGGACAATGCTCAGCGGGTTGGATATATTGCTTGGTTTTGCGGCGTTAAAATGGATTCTATGGGAGAGCATCATATACACGAGCGAGCGTTTCCTAGGCGCAGCGTCAAATCGCGCACTTGACGCGGAATTTCGGTTCTAGCAGCTGTATTTGTACAAATTTGAATTCTGTCAACCCTTTCATCAGAGTGACTTCCGCGTAGACCCTGACCGCCTTCTGCTGCTACTGGTCAACGTCAGGCTCACCGCAGACGTGTCTGGCTCCTCCCCGCAGTCGATCTGAAACGGCAAGTGACCGATGGGGGTCTGTGCGCCCGCGCATACCAATCATAACAGCCCTTGCTCGACCGACAGCGATCGCATGAGCCCACATTTCTCCAACTCAACTTGAACCTCACATTAAACATCGTTTCTCTTCCTTTCTATCATTACAGCATGTCTTCCATCTCTGAGGAGGAAAGGGCGTTGCAACTCGCGCAGGCCGCGAGTGAGAGCCTCGCATCTGGTGATTTAGCGGCAGCGGCAATGAAGCTACGTGAAGCTACGAGCATCGCACCAGAAAACGCCCAAATCAAAGAAGTCTGGGAAAAGTTGAGGCAAGAGGAGGACAGGAGCGAGTTTCTGGCGATCTGCAAAGCCTGGGTGCAAAGCAAGGATGAAGCTGATGGCGAACGCGCGCTAAAGTCAATGAAAGAGCGACCCTTAAAACAAAAAGAGGCGGAACAAGCAATGCAAATTCTCAACGACTTCAAAGACGAAGACGACGTTCTGGATCAAGTTACCGGCGAGCTCCTAAAGAACGTCGGTGCGCAGACGTGGCTCGCACAGGCTGTGCGAGAGCGGCCTACACGGAGCTACTACGAACTGTTTCCACGTGGAGATGATTCTATCGACGGACTGCTCAAAGTTCTGCTCAACCGCAGCCTCTGGCCTGACGATGACGCCTTCAAGAACAGCCACAGAGACGTGTTCCAGCTCAGTCTTGCCATGCTTATGGAGGAGGCACTTGACCATCCGGAACGCGCTATGAGAGGTGTCGCGCAGCTACTAGCTCATCATGCAAACCATCTCGAGAATATCATCGATGCCGACAGCTTTAACGTCATCCTCTCTTCTCTTGACATTCGACTACCGAAAACTCTTCGCGACCAAGCTACACTCGCCAGCATCAAATTGTTTGAACTCAGCCCGGACACCGCGAAAAAGTTGATATCGAAGTTTGTTACTGAGCGTGCGGAAAAAGGCGATGCGGACAATTTGATCATTGCGTTCTCAGCAGCCGCGGCCATCTTTCCTATCGCAGTCGAGGCAGCGGCCGCCCTCTTTCTCACGGATGGCTTCGTTAGCACGCTGGTCCCTGTGGTGGAAAAGAAGAAATCCCATAAGCTGGTACAGGTGACATTAGAGCTGATCAGTGCGGCTTGTGTAGACAAGAAGTGTCGAGAAGCCATCAACCGGCACTGCAGGGACTGGTTAGATATGGTCGCGGACAGCCCTGACAAAGGACGTGCTAATCTCGCCGCGCTTATTCTTGTCAAGCTGGGTGATGAAGAGCCTCCTTCCTCGGAGAATCCTCAGGTTGCTACCCCTGCGAAGTTCGACCAAAGTGACTTGATTGCTAAGTTCAAATCGATGGTCATCAGTTCCGATGCTGGCAACACACAAGACTCCATTGAAGGCCTGGCCTATGCGTCCCTCCAGGCGAAGTTCCGCGAAGGCCTCTCAGAAGATTCCCAGTTTCTCAAACGACTTATGCTGATAATGGGCGATCCAGATACACCAGGAAATATCATCTTTGGCGGGCTCACCATCTTCGCCAATATCACAGCATTCCTCCCCATCCAATCCGATGAAGAGAAGAGAATGGCGCAACTCAAAGCCTACGCCAACGTCCAGAAGCCTTCAGCTCCCGATGATCTCCTCGACGATAATCACGCTACCGCGAGGTGTAAGCGACTCGTCGAGGCTGGTGTCGTGCCATTGTTAGCACAACTCTGCAAGAAGCGCACAGCAAATGTACTATCACAAAGCAGTCAGATCCTCTTGAACCTCAGCAGAGACAAGACGAGCCGAGTGTTGATAGTACAACAAGGAGCCATCAGGCTGCTCATCGTCATGTGGGAACACATGGCCTCGGCCATCGCTTCATCGAAAACAGGCACAACGCCCTTCTCGCCTACCGCCCCACCAGCAGCCGCACAAGCGCTTTCCCGCCTCCTCATCAGTGTTGATCCCAGACTTACCTTCAGCGCCGCGCTACCACCCACAACCGCCGTTCGCCCTCTCCAAAGCCAGCTTTCACGCACCGAGTCGTCCGCATGGCAGCTCTATGCTTTTGAAGCCCTCCTTGCCCTCACCAATCTTGCAACTCTGGACGAAACAACGCAAACCCACATCATCCGCGCCGCCTTCGACAGAATAGTCGACGACCTACTGCTGAGCAACAATACCATGTTGCAACGCGCGGCCACGCAACTAGTCTGCAACCTCATGGGCTCGCCATACTGCGTGGAGAAGTTCGCCGACGGCTCACCCCGGGCAAAGCACCGCTTACACCTTCTCCTCGCCATGACCGACGTCGAAGACACAGCGACCCGAAGTGCAGCTGGCGGTGCATTGGCTACGCTCTTGTCTTGCGGTGAGATCACTGTCATGCCGTTCTTACAGCAGGAGAAAGGTGTAGACTTCTTAATCGGCTTGTGCCAGGACGACGAAGACGAACTTCAGCACAGAGGAGTCGTGTGCTTGCAGAGTGTGGGCGAGGTCCCGGCGGGGCTGGAGGTCGTGAAGAGGAAAGGGGGAGTAGGGGCCGTGATGGATGTACAGAATGCGACGAACAACCGGGTTGTTATAGATGCTTGTAAGGACGCACTTGCCGTGTTGAAGCCTCAGTAGGTTGAGGAGCTCTCTGAGATGTGCGAGAAGGCAAAGCGTAGACAGGCGACGTTTTGAAGCTAGCTTCTACGTATCTCCGTACACGGTTCGTGGTCTAACTCTAGAGAGTCTAGGTAGCTGCAAAAATATCACGCGGCCTCTTGGTGGTTATCCACAGATCGTGACACACATTGGGTATAGATACTCCATCCAGTACTCTTCCCATCGAACCCAACATGTCATTTTGATGTATTCTTACACTTTTTATGCATCCTTCGCTTTGTGTATATCGTTAAGAGTTGGAAAAACTAGCACGGTATCATCGTTCACTTGCGGATGACAGCTCGAATCATGTTAAGATGGGCTCATGACTGTTTTCGTGCAGATGTTTTTCCGCCCAAAGGTCCCAGACACGCCTAAGCATCCGGCACGAGCGAGTTTGCACTGCTTTGTAGATCCAGATGGAGCATGGTTCGCAAAACCGCAAAGCCTCAGTCTCTCTCGGATCAGGTGCGGCTGCAATGTGGCTGCAGTCAAAGCTACCGGTGAAGGTGCTTAGCCCCAGAGCCAGACCACTCACTCATCACTCACCAGCCATAGATGGGCCATGCCCTCTACTTAGTTCATGGCAAGATGATGATTCCTCTACACGGCAGCCGCACTCAACCCAAACATGCCTCGTACACCCTTCACATTGACCGACACACCATAACACAAAGGATGCCATCCACCTAGGGACTCTGATACCAGACAAGGCGCACCCGAATCGCGATGCAGTCCTCGATGAACAAGTCAGCGATGCTGATTGCTCTGTCGCTACCGACCACAATTTTGATGATTACATCAGATCACAATATTGATGATTACATCAACACGAGTTCTTCGACGATCTTTAGTGCCGCACTGGGCAAGATGTTTCATTTTAGCTGTCAGCAAAGAAGGAGCAGAAGCTGAGGCTCAAGCCCGGAGTTGCTCGTCTGTATGCGCCTCGTCAGCCACAGAAGGTCTTTGCAGCAGTATCTGCAACACCGGAGGCACAGGTGCAGGCATCGATGCCGTGGCAGGCGGGCCGCTTGATGTGAGCGCCGCGGTCGACCACCAGAGAACCGAAGACAGATCCGGGCAATTTGTACGCAAGGGCGAGAGAACCTACGCGGTGTGCTGTCGCAAAAGTGCATATCAAGATTGGAGAACATCTCTCCAGAAGCCGGCTTGGGTAAAAAAAAAAAAAAAATGTGTAGGCGGGTTACTGCATTAGAGGCGGCACAGACTTCACGTATTTCAATGCAAGACTCATGAGCCGTGCGGGGAATGGATGCTGAGGAGGAAGTCTACAAATACCTCCACTGCGAAGGAGAGCTGGAGGAAGAGAATCTAACTGAGAAATCAGTGTTTGGAGAAGGTGGAGAAGTCCTCGAAGCTCATCAGGAGAAGGGCACCGATGACGACAGCAGTTTTGGTGAGGATGATGAGGATTGGGAATGACGATGAGGATGAGTATCTGAGTTCCAGTTCCATAGAATGGTATTCGACTGAAGACGCTCAAACACACTCATTCCACATCACACTATGGTTTTCCAATTCTACAGCTGAAGCAGCAAATCATCGCCTCACCCGCTTACTCCCCACTTTATCAGCCATCAGCCGCACCATCATGTCGTACAACCACACCTCACCCGCCGAGCCCGACTTGCAGATCTTCGTAAGCCTTGCCTCGCTTACTTGTTACACGGCGTATGTAGGCTAGTGCATGCGTAATGCAGTGTAATGTAAGAAATGCTAATTCGGGGTGCTGTTCGCAGGTGAGCCGCAGCGTTTGATAAATTATTCTCATGCTATAGTTGACTCCTGAGCCGGGTGTCAAGTTCCTGCATAGTGTCTAGGCAACAGTGTGACTCAGTCGGTAGATTGACTGTAGTCGTTGACATCGGAGACCGATAGGCGTGCTTGATTTGCTTGGTTGAGGAGGTGCCCCGAGCGCTTATGTGCGAGCGTTGAATGGATCGCCGTGAAGGGGCGCGGCACGTGGGGTGTGGATTGATCTTACGACGCTAGGTAGGGTGAGGAAAGGTCTTGCCGTGCGGTCGCAGGTTCAGCCTGATGGTTGTAGATGTGGTGAAGGTAAAGTAGTGGTTTGTTCTTGGAGTTTGAGGATGTAATTGACTACTTTGGCGCTGGCGCTCTATGCGCTATACTTCAGTAAAGCATCGTTTCCGACTTGCAAGAGAATAACAGTAAATATTACCGCTTGAACTAAATGTGCCAACGTCCAGGTTGTCGCACTGCTTGGACTCTTGATTAATGCTCTGGGGCATTTTCCCGTTTCTGTCAGATCCTGGTATCGATCCGGCGTGATAGCTGCTCCCGGCTCAAGTCGAGCGCTTACATCCCGCTCTTCCAGCCTCTCGACGTCAAAATAAGCAAGCACACTCCGTGCTGCATCCCGGCCCTCGCAAAGGACGTCCAGCTGACCTCTTTTGCGACCCAGCAGGCGCGATCCAGAGCAACCAATGCCTACGGCATCACATCATGTCTTTCGCGGGCCGCACGTACGTGGCATGTCTCTGATCTCGTGTATCAAAGATTCGGCGGGATCCGAAGAACGCTGCTGTGCTCCGTTGGCTGTCTCGAAGCAGCCATACCATCTACGCGAAGGTCTCATGGAAGGACGACCGTGTGACCACACAGCAACCTCCAGCCATCTCAATTGCCAGATCTGACGTACAGTCCGTTTCGCGTTGTCGTTCAACCTCTGGGGCTGTTTGCCCAACTTTGCGGGGTAATCATGACGAGCTGCAGGCAAGTGGGTCAACGTTGGCGTTCGTCATGCCACGGGATGCCGAACCTCTGGCGCACAGATGGCTCGTTGGCTACGGCACGGGGCGTTTCCAACCATTCTGCGTTCAAGCTGCCGATCCGTTTCGATACAAACCTTGTTCTGTTGGTCCTGCATCATCGCCGAAGCGAACGCAGGAGTGCATGAACGACTCGCGAACTGCAACGCCCAGCAGGATTCTCGCTGCGTGCACAAAGAAGGACGACCGAGCCGAGCCTTTGGCTGATCGGTGGCTGTGATCGTGGCAGATGGGTGTGAGTGCGACGTTGTTGCTGTTTGGGCCGATGTTCATTCCAATGTCACTCTGAATGAGCAAGCGTCGCTGCACAGAAGGTACGGAAGGGCTCCAGCATAGCGCAACCATCCGGAGTAAGTGCTAGATAGGGAAGTGCATATGATCGTGACTTGCCTATGTCCTGCGATGCAGTGATACATCGATTTCGGGACGTGACAAGTCCTTTCGAAGATAATGATGGTGAGAGGTCGGTGATGAAAGTTCAGCCGTACATCGAACGAGATGGCCAAAGCCAACCAACACCAGAGATTCAGAAGCATGCTCAGCTTGTGCGACACATCACCATTCCAGGCACAAAAGTCTGTGGTTAACAGCGCATCCCGGCTAGTAGTTTTGGAACCGTGCGACTGCATTTCGTGTAACGTCGTGCCGTCCAACCGTCATATGAGAAGTACATTGATACATGTCGAATTGCGACAGCGAGCCTTCGCTTTCTCGATCTTGAAGTGTGCTGCTGCCTGCTAGTGGGTAAGGGGTGACCTTGTTCAGATTTGCTGATAGGACGATCTGAAAAAGGGCTGTCCTGGCTTGATAACAACGCCTCTTAATTTGGATGCTTGTCGGTCCCACGATACCACTGTTTGGTTCGGCAAGGGAAGCCGCTGCGCAGAACTGACAGCGGGCACTTGCGAGAGCCGCATCATTAGTCAGGGCGGTGTGGAGGATGATGCAAGGGAGCGCAAATGGTTGCGCAAAGGGATGTGTGTATTGTCAGCGTCCTGAGGCACTGGTATTGTCGTTGTTTGTTAAAGCTGTGGCGCGAGTGCCCGTTCTGGACAGAAAGGAGCATTGCTGCCCAGCGCTGGCCGCTACCTTCATCCAAGCGAACATGCTACTCGCCTACGGGCGAATGAAGAGACAACAGCAGGCAACCCAGATCGTTCAGTGCAGTCTTCCACACATCAGTGACGGTTTACAGGCTACAGCGCGTAAGGCTGGTCATAGGTGGTGATTTAGTGCATATTGACCAATCGCGAAGTAGACGGTGACATGCAGACATACGGTTGGTTTACTAAGACACCCATGTGATGATGTGCATTGCTCGTCACAGCGTGCGGCGGCTCCACCCCGAGGAGGGTGTAGTGGGGGTTCAGATCAATTGTTGGCTGCATTATTGCGGGCAGAAGGAATTTGTACACCAAGATCAGACAGTCTTGGGGCGCCATCGCTGGTCATGTTTCAGTGCCATGTGGTGAAGTGCAGGGGTGGAGCATTGGCAGAACGAGCGCACAATGGGAGATAACTACTGATATTGATAAATAATATGCTGATAAAAAGGGTATACTACTTCTGACCGCGAGGCCCAATCCAATGAGATGGTGTAGGTTCCATGTCAGATCTAGTTGCTGACCCAAAGACAGAAGGAGAATCTGGACCCTGCCAGCCTGAACACCATGCTGTGCGAGGATGTAAAACCAATAGAGTAAGAAAGGGGGTATTGTCGCAATGAAAGTGACTTTTCCTGTGACCCGCTCAGATGCTGTGACCCTTCCGTATGTCGACCCGAAACTAGTGTTACAGTATGAGAATCGTCCAGAGCAGAAGATGCAGCAGAATTAACAATTAGACAGCAAGAAAGGGTATCTCGCGTAAAGAGCAAGTAGGGCGCAAAACAAAGAATAGCAGTGCAGTGCAACAGGCCAGACCAACACCAGTGCCATTGCGTCCGGGCAATGGCAACATGAAACATGCTAAGCAGAAGGGTGGCGAAGGATCTCTTCGCAGTTGGCATCGAAACGCATGCTCCAGAGACGCATGCCAGTCATGAGCTTCTCAGTCTTCTCAAGCTCGCGGTCGCGACCGAAGATGGACTCAACAAATTCGCGACCACTGTTCTTGCCCATAGAAACGGGCTTCTTCTCGCCGCTCTCCTTCTTCGCGGCCTTCCACATAAAATCTTCACATGTCTTGAGGAGCTTGGCGAAGCGGATCCAAAGACGCTCGCCGCTCATGAGGAAGTCTTCAACCATCTCGGCGTTTTCCTTTCTGCGGATCTTGCTCATGTTCTCCTCTGCTCTCTTGACTTTGCCGGCGAGTTGAATAAGTAGGAGCCAGAGTTCACCGGCCATCTCGGCGAGAGGGGTGGCAGGACCGTTGTAGAAAACGGTCCAGTCGTAGATCCACTTGCCGAGTGAGTTGGCATCGAAGACGCTGCCGACGAGCATGATGGGTTCCTCGCTGGGGTCCCAGTTCTTGTAAGAGTAGCCAGCAGGGATACCAGCGCGGCGCGCATCCTCTTCGGTAGCCTTGGATGCGGTCTTGGTACCCGTGGGGCGCTTGGGTGTCTTCTCTTGCGGCGGTGGCGCGCGTGTGGAGTGGGAAGCACGTCGAGTACGAGGCTTTGGCTCTTCATATATTGGGACCTGATCATAACAAAAGCGATCAGCATCCCCATACGTGTCGTATCGTTCGTACTGTTTGTACGGTGGTGGCGGTTGACGGTAGACATCGTCTTCGACCTCGTATTCAACCCCGTAACCATCGTCGTAGAAGACTCTGTGGACGTAGTGCGCCGACTGTGACGGGCGACGCTTCTTCTCGCAAGTGGGGTGCTTGAGAGGAGAGGCGTCTGTGTCGCGACGGGCCCTTCGAGGGCGAACGTAGACGTAATCGTAATCGAAACCACTTACATATTCGGGCGTTGCTCGCGGGGTAGGGTATGCGCCTGCCATAGGGTGCATAGGTCCCTGCGCTGGAGCATGCGAATAATGCTGCTGTGGTACGGCGGTCGATGCGCGGCGCGCGTGGCCCTTGACACCTGGGCTGGCGCGAGGAGTTGAGGGCATGCCATAGCGAGGCGAGTAGTAGTTTGCGCTCGCGCCTGGGGAAATTGGCGGGGTGGTGCGGTGGTGGTAGTCGCGGGGCATGTAGCCTGGGGGCTGCGTGGGATACTGTGGGCCGTACATGTTCGTGACGTCGACTTAGAGTGGGGTAGTAGTGTGGAGGGGATAGAGCCCAGGCCGGTGCCTGCTCACCGTGGAATACGCAAACTAAGGGCGGTTCTCCGTGTGCGGTCGCAGAAGAGGGTGGGTGTGAAGGTTCGAGCAGCAGCGCAAGAGGAGGAAAAGAAAACCCGAGTCTGACTGCTGCACATTTGGTGTTTTGTTCGGACAGATACTAGAGTATGCCAGAAGGATCCAGATGTACGGATCCTATATCGTGTTGGGAGACGTGACGTCCAAAGTTGCTTGGTAAGATGGTAAAATGGATTCAAAGACACTCGCAGGCTGCGGCCTGTGCCTGCCTTTTGACCCAAGCCGCTCTTCGTGCGCGGACGGACCAGTGGCCAGGGTTCGTAGACTAAGGAAAGACGCTAGCTAAGCCACCTGAGGAATCCCTGCTAATGCCAATTCACCGCTAATAGAGCCCAAAGCACCACCCCTGACCCCCGAGTGGCATTCCTCACCTCCGGGTCAGGATTGACATTTTGGTGCCTGTGCTGCCGCTGAGACCATCGCTGCAACCGGCTCTGAGGACCGATAGCGTGCGGCCCGTAAGAGTTGCCTCTGACTCTGTGAACATGGCGAGTGTTTTGATGGTGCTTCTATTGGAGGCACGTGTGATGGAGGCTCGTTGATGCCTGACGGATGCGAGCATTGCATTATTAGAGAGGGAGCGTGCAGGAACGGAGCAGGTTGCCCGCATGCCACCAGCTGTTCTGTTTGGGTGGGTAATATTTGGAACACCATGCCTCTGTTCTACAATATACCCGTAACCCTGGCCAGCCTCGCCGCATGGCATTGGCAACTGGTTCCCGTTCGCTGAATGACGGCAGCTGCGGTAAGCTGTACCAAAGATGCATCGTTGTGCCTTTCGCCAACACCGCTGTGCCACAGTCGATGTCTCTTTCTTGCACCAACGCTCCTGTCGCTGTTTTCAGCGCGTTTCGTTGGTTGCTGTCACAACACTCCACCGGCGGTTTTCTGACACCCAGTGATCCACTCTCTTCCGCTCCGCCCTCTAGAAGTAGCTTCCTTCGGCTGGCCGCCTTGGGCACTGACGGTTCGTTGATGCAGCGCGGACGCGAGTGTTCAGTGCGCAGACGAGAGAGCGCGGCCCACTTCCCAGAAGCCCCAGCGGCGCGCCGCAACTTGGCCTCTGCGTGAGTACATGCTCCCACATGCATGTCGTACGCAAGTCAAATCTGCTGAAGACCATCTCGGCTACCGAACGAGAGGAAGTCATGCTACACAGAATCATTTGGCTCACAGCAGAACTCACGACGTCTCATTCAGCTCGGGACGACTTCCTCGACTTTGGTCCGGCGCGCTTCCCCCTTGGCTAGCACAGAGACTACACACGAGCCGTCGCCGCGGCACACGGCTACCTTCTGGAATGAGTCCTTCCGAAACGGCGGGAGTCCTCCACTCAACGTCGTCGCGGGTCGGCTGCCTCTGACTGCTGGGGAAGCCCTGTTATCACATCAGAGCCGCACACACCACGCCGAGCTGCTCAGACCTCCTGAGGGAACTCTCCTTCACGCACAGTACGAAGCTTAATTTCCCTGCCGCCAGAAAAATTTTCAAATGCCTTACCGACTGTGCCAGTCACCGCTTGGAGCATGTTGTGGTTTACCGCTACTTCTACCCCTCCTCGTTCAGAGCATTTGGTATCGTTAATATCGGCCCACTACTGCTGCATACCGCTCTTACGGCACCACTCTGATTCGACGGGGAACCACGAACAACAAAGCAGATGGTCGCGCAGCATGGATATGATCTCCCCGCTCACGAGGACCATACCAGAAGAAGAGTATCTGCGCTGCGCGCTGCCTCTGGCTGGCTTAGCATGGAACGCCTCTACCCGTGCTTTGCATGGAGCGTAGAGCTCAGGGCGTACGATGCTCCTTATGCTTCCGTCAATGCGTCCCCTGCAATTTCTCGTCACACAGTTCATTTCGAATTTTGACCATCATATCTGCCTCTTATTGGGCTGTAATTGCATTTACCCTGGTTTCTAGAGACGGAGGCGTTCCTAGCGAGCCCACACAGTGCATTTCGGAAATCGACATTTCCTAAGCACCCACACTGTTATCAGACAACTCATCTTGCGTTTCCCAGGCGCCATGCGTTTCTATGACTCTTCAGCTTTGTTTGCTCCGCGTGCGAAAGCAAAGTCTCACCGTCAACTGGGTATCAAAACTTGATCTGGATGGTGAACAAACACTCTGGACCGTCGTGCGGAAGGGCCGAAGTACAAGAACACTTCGTCCGCGTCCAAGCTTCAGAGGGGTGTTGTCTTGCGAAATGAGACCAAAGCGGGTATACAAACGAGTTGCCGGGGTGCAGCTTCCTCAGGTTCACGCAGCATCGCCAGCCCTATGGCGCGTAAGAAACTGTGCTGCAGTCCTGTAAGTCTGCGCCACTGCCACGTTGGCCGACCAGACTGCAGGCTGAGTATCGGTAGCGCACTTCATGCGAGCTGGCCAGCTTGCATCATGGTACTCCGAAAATACGCTGCAGCCCAACGAAGCGCTCGTATTGTCCGGCGCGTTGTTGACGTTGGACCGAATACGCAAACGTACTATTACCAATATCTGTGGTGATGCAGCCTTGGGTTGGTCGATCTCAAGGTATCACGGTCACATGCTCCTGTCATGACAACCACAGACCCAAAGCAAAACATCGCGAAACATTGTCTCTGTCTGTGGCGAGCACAGCCCCATGCAGCGCACGAACCACCTCAAGTACCGCGCAACACTCAGCTCAGCAAGTCGGCTTGCTCGGGTTCGCCGCCACTATTTCTTGACTTCACATCTGATGGCAATGTCTTTCGACGATTCCACACCTATCATTGCTGCGTGCGACGCTACAGCTGCTCTTCGATCTTCATCTCGACTTGCAAGCCTCAAAGTGGCGATCCAACAGCAACTGCTCAATCACCTACCTCAACATTCACACCGCCCTGACTCACGTACAGTCTTCAGCTGACCTAGAACTATCATTTCGCCAACCTCCTTTCCTCCCTCTAAAGACCTCATATCTTCGCCTCCACATTTCATTCGCAACCTCGGTGTGCTATATCGCGTTTCAAACGATTCGGTGAGTCAGAAGCCAGGGTTGCCTGTCCAACCATCTCGCCAATTTTCCAACATGGCAGTTCCAGCAACATCAAGGCATTGACAATATGCTCGCATGTTTAGTAGGAAGTGGGGGTAGGTGGAACCATTTGCGTCACTGCGCATACGCATGTCGTTCGCGTTGTCGCGTGGAAAACATCAGGGATGTGGGTTGGCGGGTAGATGGATACACCGACTAGGGTCTGGTGTTGTGAGTGTGGGTGGGAGCTTAGGCAACAGGTGGTGGTCTAATCGCTCATCATGACTGGGCATTGAGTATCCGTTCGCTGCTCGCAGCTCTTGCCGTGTGCTGAAAGATTGGGAGATGACCCGTCCTACTCTCCTACTCGCCCCGACGAAGTGACTTCATGTCATCCTTGAACACCTGACGGTGTCTTCGTTGCCTATAGCCTTGAGCTCGATCGATCGACTATGTTCATGATTTCCACAGACATTTTAGAAAGCATGGGACACTCGGATTTGATTAGAAGTGACCAACTGCGAGATCATTCATCATCCTGGTTCTGTATCATCTGCCTCTCATACATTTACGGAGATAAGCTGTGAATTTTCCCCTTCCATCGTCCTACTGCAATCTCTCGATGTCCTCGATGAGCCTAGAGCGTGTCTGATCTTCTATTACCCGCCTTGAATAGCAGTCAGGCACTTATCGCTCCTCCGGCTATGGTCTCCTTCGCTTTCATCGCGCCAGTATTTTTGAGAAGGGGATCACTGTTGTTCATTACGCGCCTTCAGAGTTTGGGCTGCGGCTTGAGCCTCGCTCAAGTAGGCTTTTGATCGCAACCCCTCTTTCGGCCAGGTGTCATATCACACGCTGGACCCAACATGGTTGGCACCGGCGGGACTGCAGGAGCTGGGATGAACGACGGCGCTGTAGGGTATGAAATGGGGCCTTTCCATGAGAGCTTGGACATGGTATTGTTTGCAGGTGCCCATAGGTGGAAACGGCATATTAGAAAAGTGATCCAGTGACAGTTCCAGGGGTTCGAAGTTTTGTTCGGACTCATCCGAGACCTTGTCGTTGCTGCCGCTATGGTCGTCATCCTTGCGTGCGTTTGATATCGGAGAGACTGTGTTTGGTGGGGCATCGATCTGCACAACTCCGGGCGTAGAAGTCGTTGAATGAGGGACAGACACAGTGCTGGCAGTGTCGGCCTCGTGTTCGTTGGTCGTGTGTTCGATGCTGTTCTGTGCATCGTTGGTGCGACTCCTCTCGGATCGCTTGATCACTTGTCCCATATCTCTTACAGCCCTTGAATCCTTTTCGTTCCACCCAAGCCACTTTACAGTCTTCTCTACTACCTCTGCATTATTCACATTGTCACAGGCGCCGTTGATGCCTCTCATATCAAAACTCTCGCCAGCGTGCAGTTCGATCAGGTTTCCAAGGTGGTTGATGACTTGATGACAATGCTTCTCTGACTCTTGCATCTGCTCCTCCAATCCCTTGATCGTACGATTCAAATCTGCAATCGTCAAGTTGGACATCTCAGTAGACGCCTGCATTTCGCGAGCTGAGCTTGCAAGCATGTGATCCTTTTTTTTTAATTTTTTTTTTCTCTCTTTCAGACCCATTGATGCCAGTTTTGTGCAGGTGATTGCTTTGTCTGCTTGCATTTGCACATTCAACCACCGCTTTTTACCTTGCAGATCTGCAACTTCGCTTTTGAGTTGTCTGTTCTCGCGGTCCAGTCTCGCACTTACGTCTCTGATATTTGCAAAAAGCTTGTTCGGACCCGTGAATGTGCGTATCTTGGGCCGTACTCCCACGAGCTGGCTGAAAGTTCGGTGTAGGTACGCTCATGTCCGTTGCTATAGTTGTTGGTGCTTCGTATAGCAAGACTGCTCTTGAGAGTGGGTGGGAAAGTGTTATGAAGGAGAAGCGTTAGGCAAGGTGATGGAGCGAGGATTGAAGCGGCGATCGAGCAATCTAGTCTAAGTGCAGCTGTGCAAGTGAGAGATAGAAGCCGACCATTCTGCGTTACGTATTCATAGTTGCAGGTAAAGGTAGTAGATTTCGTTTGTCATTGTTCATGGTCCCAAGTAACATTTTGAAGGCTTCCAGCAGTGCCTCCACCATTTCAGTCGGGCTCCAAATGCATAATTTCTCCATCACAAACTGCAGCTCTCGTTCGACCCACTCTAACCACTTCTTCTCATCTTCATATCTATTTCCTCGAGCAAGAGCGAATTGGTCGTTAACGAAGAAATCGGGAACGTGAGACTTGTCCCCATGGTGCTTGCTCGTGAGCTCCGCAATGCTCTTTGTAAGAAGGCGATGAACGAAAATGATGCCCTCGAGCCGGTTGACTTTGCCTTTAAACCTTCTCGTCTCCTGAAGCTGGCTTTTCAACTGCTGGTTCTCAGTGATCAGCTTTGTGAGCTCATCTTGAACTTGATCGAGAGCTTGCTGAGACTTGTGGACTTGTGAGTCTTGAGACATGGTGCGGGCTGGTGGCCATGAGATCTCAGAGAAGCTCTGCGTCGATGGTTCAGTTACTAGGGTTGAAGAGGTTCGGAGGACGTTGTACGAGTTGGAAGTTGCAAAGGAAGGGCGGAGTAAAGGACAGGCTCGAGTACATGAAAAGCCCTTTCAGAACAGGCAAACCAGTCAAGTGAGAGAAGTACGAAACGAATATCCACTAAAATGACGGTAAACGTGATTACTTGTGTTTGCCGACCATCAACAGTAGAATATACCTCGCTTACATCGAATGCCGTGCAATTGAGTCGTCGAGAGTAGACTGATGTGTACCAATGTCTCTTGTTGATCTACTTCTGAATGCCTCCATGTATGCCTCGCCCGCGTATGCGATGTTTTTCGTTCTTACAAATATCTGCTTCTCGGTCTCTGAGAATACACTTTAGCTTTCTTGACAGTGCTACTTTTTAGTGCACGAGCATCGAACGTATAGCAGATGCCACTGAAACCCAGCCAGCTATTCTTCATTCGCCGACATCTCTTCTTCCGCAGCACTTTGGGCCTTGTTCTCAGTCTGCGGCTCAGATATGACAATTCTCGCCCGCAGCTTTTCTTCCGCGGCTACTCTAGCTTCCTTCTCGATTTGCAGCTCGGAGATCAACGCTTCGATATTCTGTTCCAGCGTACTGATCACCGTCTTGAACTGTGCGATCTGTTCGGTCTCGGAGAGCATGAACGTCTCGTCCGGCGTTTTGGGAAATTTGGGATCGCAGGTTGAGCGCTTCAGACACCCAGTCGCAGCATCGAGGTGCACTCTGGAAAGAAGTTGCTGCTGCTCGATGAGTTGGCGTTGTTCTCTATAGAGCCAGTCCTCTTGTTCAGTGAGATGACGCGCCCAGCCGCGGAGCTTGTTGGTGAGCAACAGCAGATTTCCGCAGGCCCGGGCCTGAGTTTTCTGTGCTACCAACATAGCGTTCACCAGACGTTCGCGGACCTTGATGTCGTCTTCGACCTTGCCTTGAGGATCATGGCATTGCAGAATTGTCCCATCTCTCTCGCTCGCGTGTTCACCCACCGCGTGCCCGCCCTCCTTACCGGCGTCTGCCATTGCGCTTTGCTTGGTAGACGCGTAGATTGGAGTGAGCTGAAGACGTTGAGGGCCTGCACCAGCATGCCCACTCGTATATTCGTTCTCCTCGCCGGAGTCGCTCATCCTCTTTCGTTTAGGACTTATCTGGGGGTCTCGATGCAGCTCATCGGCATCCATGGCTTGATGTTCGGTGCGGTGGCTGACTCCTTGATGATGCTGGCAAGCGTAAAGTATAGGAAAGCAGTAACAGGAAACCGGAACGTACAAGTTTCGGTGTGGGTGATGTGCTGAGGGCTAACGGGAAGTGAGGAAGCGAGGTGTGCAGTTGAAGTGGCGGCCGCTAGAGAGGTGCTCGGTCGAGACTGGCACATCCTAGGTAACAGGGAAGGAGCAGCAGACCCACGTTCTCACCACGCTATCGCAACTTCTTCGTGACTGGGGCACGTACGCGTGATGGTGTATACTGTTGAATTGGCTACATGAACATCGATGTGACTGCCTGAACTTTGTACCCTGCATTGCGTGATTCGCGGATACAGGGCTTCATTTTCATAAGCCTGCGATCTTTCCTATCCACACTCATCTGCTGGTTTGTCATTTGCCGAGTCCAAAAACTTCTCTAACATATCGTCTTATCATCATACGTCATAGTTGATTCAGTACTTATGCAGCACTGTCACGTAACCTCTGCTGCTCTTCCTCGTTCAACTGGCCGAACTCTTCCGCAAAACCTGGTGTTGTCGCAGCACGAGTGAAGAACTCTACAAGGAACGCTTGTGTCTCATCGTCGCGCTGGCGACCACTACTGGGCCCGTCATCCGCAGCATATGCCATCAGCTGCTCCTTCGTGAAGCCGCTGCCGAGGTCCACGAATGGGTTCGGCTCATCTTCCCAGGAGCCGTCGTCCGAACCCTCTTCTGCAAGCTCGGCGGCGACGTTAGCATCGAGCGGCGCACCTGTGGCTGACTGCAATTCGACAATCAACACCTTGAGGATCTTGAGGGTGGCGGGAATGATCGTCCATCGATCAGGATCTGTCAAGCAGGTTAGTTGTGTTGATTCAGCAAAGGGCTTGAAGGACATACTGGTCCTTGCGCGACTCCTTGTCATGATGCGGCCATCAGTATTAGGAATCAACTCGCCTTTGACCTGGATCTCAGCCAACCGGGGGTCCTTCAGATCATACAGCTTCGATAGTGCAATAACACTACCAGTAATTAGCATCTTTGCGAAAACTTTGCAAATCGGACCTGATGCACGATAGAAGGCTGAACTAAGGCCGGAACATGCATGTGTGATACGTACTTTTGGCGGATCTCGTCGTAGCCAGCAAAGTTGATCGAGTTCTCAAGCCACTTCGCCATTACAACCTGTAAACCGTTCTGATGGTTGATGTTTTGTCGCGCTAGAAACTCGACCACCTCCGAAGCATGGTTCAAGCTGAGTCGTGCGAAGACTAAGGTCAGGCTCTGAATGAACTGCGCCTGTTCAGCGGTGGCAAGGCGTGAAGCAACACTTCGCAGGAGTTCCTCGAGGTAAGGCCCAAGCCTCTCATGACCAGCCTTTTCTACCACCTCGGCAGCGAGAGCACCGACTTCTCCAGCGGCGTGGTCGGAGGCCGAGGAGAGGAGACGTGAGATGATAAGAAGGACCACTTCGAGTCCAGCTTTTCCAGTGTCGTCGCGCCACTCGAACAACTGTTGGTGGTCGTGCGAGATGATGTTCTTTACTGCAATCGTGGCAGCCTTTAGCAGCTCCTCATCCGTGGCGCCGAGAAGCAGTCGAGTAAGCTTGGGCATCGTAGCTGCGACGAAGCCAGGAGGTAGGGGTTCAGGGCCATATTCAGCAAGAACACCAAGCAGCTCGGCGGCCAGGTTGGTCAGAGCATTCTCTTCTGTGAGGTTACCAACGTCAAATGCGGCAGTAAGCGAAGGAAGAACCTTCGCACACAGATTGACGTACGCATCACCACCCATGCGAGCGATGGACTGTGTCACTTCTTCGAAAGTCTCGTTGACCAACATTGTGAGCTGGAAGTTGTTCGCTCCGTGACTAGCCACCGAGAACAATAGGTCGAGACCGTTTGCGGTGATGCAGATGCGAGTGTCGATAAGAATAGCATCTCTGAGAGTCTCAACCAGCGTAACCATCAGGTCGTCACTATCGGCCAGTTCCTGCATATCCTGTGTGTTGAGATATTCCTGGATAGCGTGGATGATGTTGGGCTGTAGGGGTTGCGTGACGCTGGCAGGCAGAGCCTGCAAGTAGTACTGCAAGGCGCGAATGCAGGATACTCGAACAACATCGTTCTCGTCGTTGGAGATAGCTTGCAATGACGCTTCGAGGAAGGAAGTAGCGAACTGTTGTAGAGCATCGCCAGATGTCCGGGTCAAGCTTCCGGCGATGAGATAACCACGCGCCCTGAGGAAAGCATCTGGTTGCTGCATGGCATATCGGGTGAAGTCGACAAAGCCACTCGCGGCCTCGGAGCTGATCTGCTTATCGACATCTTGAAAGTCGCCGAGCATCTGGCTGAGGACGTAAAGCGCAGCTTCCTTCGCCTTCCAGCTCTCAGTGCCAGAGTACAAAGCTCTTGTGTAGGCCAGCAGACCGTTGATTGTTGGCTCAGACAGCCATTCGCCAAGCTTGATTACCAGATCACCGCACGCGGTTCGAGGAGTGTAGTTGGCGGTCACGCTTGTCTCTTCGCTAAGGAAGATGTTGACATCGATGTCCCAAAGGCCCTCCTCCTCAGTCGTGATTTGCGCATAGCCAACAGCCAGCTTCATGACTTCAGTGACCCACGAGTTATCGGCGGACTGGTGCTGGAGCTCCTGCTCGAGCTGGGCACGCACTGGAGGTGCTCGAATGCATGCCTGCATGAAGTCGAGCTCTTCGAGAACGAGGAAATCGAGAGTGTAGGGAAGACCGTCTGCATCCTCCAGTCTGCTCTGTCGCTCTTCCTGGATGTACATGAGGTGGTATGCCGGTTGGAGGGTCGACAGCTCTTCCCAAGTCGCTTGGAACAAGACAAGGCTGTGAGGCGAGAGCATAGAGGGGAAGACGGATCGTACGCGCATCAGAACCTAGGGTGGTCAGTCTGTGTTCAACGTTCGAAGCTTGTGTTGGCGCCTACCTTAACAACCTGGAGCTTGAGGGACAGGAGCCCCTTGTATGTTTCGGCATTTGGTGCTTCATCCATCTCTTCCTGCTCCGATGGTGGGCTTGACAGCTTCGTCTTCAGGACTCCAATGAAGAAAGGAAGCCACTCCTTTAGTATCTCGTCCGCGAAACCCTTGACTGAGGCCTTGTGGTCCTCGAGGATCATCTCCAGAATGTCGAAGCATCCACGGAAGACACTGCAGGCCAGTGCTCGGTGCTGTGGCCGCCTTTGCTCGTTTGCAGCCACAGCGTATATGACCTTCACGAGCTGGGGCGCTACGCCGAAGAAGGTGTGCTCGTTGAAGCAGTCGTCGACCAGCTCACTCAGCACCTTCAGTGCGCCGTGCAATTGCCCATCGGTGGCATGTGGGATGAGTTGGAGGAGGCTATCGAGAAGGTCGGGCCATTGGTCTGGGTAGTCGGCGGCAGCAACCTTGCTGACAACCAGACTGGCGGCGGCCTTGAGCTTGCGGTCGAGGTGGTCTGTCGTTGCCAGCTGGAGCAGCCGTGGGCGGAGCTGCGCCTTTGTCTCGTCGGTGACTAGTATCTGGCCCTTGAACTCGTCGAAGTTGGTACTCCACCCCGCCAACACCAGCTGCTTGAGCGACAGCAGGGCCGCCTGGCGGATGTGGAGGGGCACGCTGTCATGGCAGGCGATGCCCACGAGGCCGAGGGGCAGCTCCTGGTGGCCGTAGAGGGACTTGAGCTGCTGCTCGGCGTGTTTGCGCGGTGTCTCCTGGGCCGACTGGGTTGCGGCGAGCAGAGCGACTAGCTGGTCCTCCATTGCTGCTGACGAGGGGCGTGCGCGCAGAGAGCTAGTGGGCGCGTCTAGCGTTCCCCGCGTTGGAATGCTTTGGGTGGGATGCGGCGGGCGACGCGTCTGTTGTGGTGCAAGCTGGGCGGTCAACAGTCTGGAGAATTGTTACGCGACCCGGAGAGGAGGGGCACGCCGATGGTGAAGCCTGACAGCCTTGTTGTGCCCGACAGACTGACGCAAGTGGGGCCAAGGAGGTCGAACGGCGGCGAAAGACGAGGCAATGCTATGCAGTGCAGATATAACGAGGCGCTGCAAGTAATCAAGCTGGGGAATGAAGAGGCAAGCAGTGCATGTCTTGGTAGAACTGTTGGTGAGAACCCTGGCCAATCACGATAACTGCTCCGATAATCTTTTGCAGAGGAAGATGTTTCGACCCTCACGTCACGATGCTATTGATCGACGGCCGTGACCATGCGCCTGCCCAGCTCTGGCAAGGAAATCCAGCACTTTGTTTCGAGGGCATCCCCGCTATTGCTCCTGTCAGAACTGAGTTGGATTTTGGCAGGTCACATGCTCACGCGATGACGCGCTGGACCCTGGACAACCATGTAGCTCTCCAATGTAGCCCTGAATTGTAGCCCTGAATTGTAGCCCTCCAATGTAGCCCTCCAATGTAGCCCTGCATCAAGCCTCATTTCTCCACAACAGCATAACAGCTCACGGAGCTGAGGCGTCAACCTCAACTTGTCCTGGATTGACAGTGTTGCTGTACCGTCAACCGACGTCTAGGTCCCTCTTCAGCAAATAAGTAGCACCTGGAAAGCAGCGCTTGAAATCAACGACTCTCTTGGATCCACACTTCAGCAGGGTGTCGACACGCTGACTGCAAGCCATCATGGCGGGCGCAACATACACCGACACCCTCAACGCCTTCACCAATTTCCTAACCGCCTACATCCACACGCTGCTCTACCTGCGCACGCTCTACCCACGCACTTCCTTCGTGCACTCGCGCTTCCACAACGCCTCCGCCTACCAGTCGCGACACCCGCTCGTCTGCGACTGGATCCGCGATGCCATCGACGCCGTGCGCAATGAACTGTTCGAAGGCACCGTGTCCCGCATCGGCATTGTCATATTTAGCCATGGGAATGGCAGTATGAATGGAAGTGGTGTAGCAGGGAGTGGAACGGGCAACGTGCAGATCATGGAGCGTTTTATGATTGATGTGTCTGCGTTTCCGGTTGTGGATAAGGATGATCGAAATGCGGTGATGGAATGGGGGTCGAGGCTGTCGTCGCAGGCGTCGTCGCGCTCTGCCTCGCCTGCCCCCGAGGACGAGGAGGAGGACCAAGAAGGAGAAGACGAGGAGGAAGACGAACGTGAATACGGAGATGTTGAAGAACACCAAGGAGGCGAAGACGACCCAGATCGCAGCCGCAGCGAGAGCAACGAACCCTCAGCCTTCGACATCGGCGTCGACACGAACCTCGCCGAGCAGATGCGCGCAGCGCTCATATCGCTGACAACGCGATGCGCCCAGCTCTCCCCTTTACCAGAGAAGTGCTCGTTCAATATTAGTATGGAGTTGAAAGACGAAGCGGATGTTGATCCGCCAGTGGCGCATCCGCAGGCATGGATCCCTGTGCAGCCTAGTCTGCAGAAGACAGGGCGGTGGAACGATAAGCGTGCTAAGGTGGAGGACGAGGGCGAAGATGGGTCGATGCCGGAGACCAAGACACCAGAAGACAAGAGGAGGAAGGGTGAGGATCTTGGAGGTGTGAGAGTCACGCCGATCAGGACGGTGGAGACAGGGACGTTTAGGTTTGAAACGTGGGTTGAGGAGGGGAGAGCGAAGTTTGGGGGGTTTGGTGGGAAGGTGAAGGGCAAGCCGAAAGCCAGTTTCTCGAGCTCAGGAGATAGTATAACGAAGTAATGATGTTACGTTTAGATCAGAGTCGTGAGACATTCCAGTATGCGGTTTAGATATGCTCAGAGGATCCACCCGTGACGCCGACTCCAAATTCATGCCATGCTGATGCTGTTGTATCCCCACCAAAGAAACTCACTACCTCGGCACGTTCCTCAGCTGCTCCTCAAACCAGTTATTCAATCCCCTCCTTCGAACCGCACGATTCGCATCCAGCCCACCAAACGCCAGACCATCACCCACGCCAGCGCCCACCCCAGCATCCCGTGCATTGACTGGCGGTCCATCCAGTCCAAACGCAGGCAGCTCAGGTTGAGGCAGGTTCAGAAGAGGTCTCCTAAGCCGTTGAAGCTCGCCGAGCCGCTGCTGTACATCCTGCATACGTTGGCGCCTAGCCTCCCGGTCTGCATTCATTTGGTCCATCTGAGCTTGAAAATTTTGTCCGTCGAGGGCTCTATTCGCGTTGTGGGCTCGTTGATTTGCGTCTCGAAGTTGTTGCTGGAATCGATTCTGCGCTGCTCGAGCATCAGGGTTTATAGGTGCCAGGGGATTGATGGCGTCTTGAAAGTACTGGTGCGCACGGGCTTGAGGCTGAGCTTGTTGAATAGCATGAGCTTGTCGAAGAGCATGAGCTTGTCGAAGAGCATGAGCCTGAGCCTGAGCCTGAGCTATTACTTGCAGTCCTTGTGCATGCTGTGCCGCAAAGGGATCAGGATCAAGGGGGCCAGGGCCTGGCAGGCCCACGGCAGCGACAAGGCCGTTGTATGCTGCTCCGAGTGCGTCGCCGATCCTACCGAGGGGCCTAGTTGAAGAAGTCAGGGTTCTGATGACGATGATTTTGATAATCAGGGTAATCTCTTGGTGGGTGGATTCGAAATAGATGTCCCAACCACGGATTCTCAACAACGCCTGTGCGAGGATCGTACAAGTACCCAATCCTGGGATTAAAACCAAACCCGTTCAAAGAATGATGAAACATTTGATAGCGATGGTCGAAAACAAAAACCGGAACGGGTGGGAAACGAAAAGGAGGAGGGGGAGGATGCCAGCGGGGATGGTGTTGAGGTCCTTCGAAGTCAGGCTCTGCATGGCCTTGATCTGGATTACGAACAATTCCCAGCTCTTCCTCTTCTGCTCCATCTTCAAAAGCGGGCGGAACTGGGCGTTCATACTCTTCGACGTCAGGAAAAGGGAATACGTACCGTGGTGGTGGCCGAACGACTGCTCGTGGCGGCAACGGTGCTCCTCCTGGAAACCCAGGTCGATGCGCAAGCTGATCTCCAACCATTTCAAAAGGAAACTCGTTCAATCGGTCGGCAGCCCGCCCTCTACGCGCAAGTTCCGCTTGCTTGACACGATCTGAGACTTGAATCATCAGATCCGCATCAGATAAGTGAGGGTTCTCAGCCTTGACCTTAGTCATGGCTTCATCGGCTGCCTTCTTCACCGCTTGCTCGTGGACATCCTCAACATTATCGTGGAGCGCACATCGGCCTTTGTTGATATCGCCAAAGTGTTCGTAGTTGTTTACGTTCTTCGAGCATATGTAGCTGCAATCAAGGTTAGCCAAATGATGCATACAGTACAAGGTCGACTTACCATTGCTTGTTTCCGCAATGTGAGCAGCTCATCTTATTGCAGCCGTAGTCCTTGACAAAAGGATGCTGGCAATTGTTGCACTTTCGGATGAGAGCCGCCGACATTGCCTCCTCGACAACGTGCCGTAACGTAAGCTGTCCGTCCTTCTTGGCTTCCCCGCAGCTAAGTGGAATGTGAGTTTCCTTGTCACAAAGTCGACAGCTTGTCTTGCCGCACTTCGTGCTCTGGCAACGGAACTCTTTGTCTACCCCCACTGGTGGACATTCCGCCTTGAAGTCGCAAAACGGGCATTCGGACAAGAAATCAAGACCAGCGAGCGCGAGCTCCTGTTGCTGTTGCAAGTGCTCTAGTCTTTCGAACGTCTTTTCGCTGAGAACCTGCTGCAACTGCTGGCGAGAGAATGTGCCATTGCAATCTGTGCTCGCAAAGCATACAGGTCGACATTTCGACTGACCCACTTCAGTCTCGATGTATCGCTTAGGACAGTCCATGCAGAAAAGGTGCATGTCTTTCCCACTACAGCTGATCATGCGGTTGAGCGGATATTCTGTAAAGCAGCACTGGCATTCGCCCATTTGGTTGTCCATCTTTGCTCGCCGGAGATTGGCCTCTTCAGCTTGCTTCGTCTCTTCCACTTTACGTCGTTTAACTGGCTTGGTTAGTATGTATATCGACACAAGCAGCGGGGGAAGTCTCCAGCAAGACACTTACCAGCCTCGTTTTCAATCTTCTTCTTCGCGGCGCGTAGCTCCTTTGGAAGTCGGCTCCCTCGCTCGATCAGTACAAGTTCAGCGCTGCGTTTATTGCGAGGCCTCGGAGGTTTCACAAAAACACGTGCGGTTTGCTGGTACGTGCGAACTTCCCTCTCAAGGGTTATGTAGGCTTTATAAAGCGTCTTCCGCTGTTTGAGCGTGTTTATGATGTGCCTAGCCGGGATGTTAAGAAACTCGTCCTTGAGTAAATTTGTACTGTAAGAGAGACGTTAGCAAAAAATGACCCAAAATTCGTTGCGTAGTCCGCAACAGTACGTGCGGATGCTAAAGAACGAATAGCATTGAAGTTTTGTCAGTGACGACTGTCGTTCCACGGAACGCGTCAGGCAACGTTGGCGATTCGTTGGCGCACAATTGAACACCCACTCAAAACCCAAACCCCCTTCATCTGGCGCGCAGCTTCCTTATTGAAGCGGGCGTGACATGCAACAACGAAAAATGGTCATCTGACAGTTGACTCTGCCAAATGCAGGGCAGCCATCGCAGACCGCCGTCCCTGAACAGTTATGCCCGAAAGGCCTACACCAGCTGCTATCGTGTGCGTTGTGATGATGCAGAGGACTGGATGTACACTTACGCGTCTGTCTCATAACTGAGTATCCCTGGATCACGCTCGTCCTTCTCGTAGTCGCTAACCTCCTCCATGTCCTCTCTCCTCCTCTTCTTGCTTGCCGCATCTGCCTCTTTGGGGTAGGTGCCTTCTAGGAGCTCATTGACAATTCGTTCACTGTGCTCCTTGACCCGTGTTTGGTCTGTGGTTCTGTCCTTGATCATTGTAAGAACATGATCGACCGAGATGTCCGGAAATACATCTAAGACCAACTGCAGGCATACTGCTTCGGTGATGAGCTCCGCCTCAACCCTCACCTCAGTAGTTTCAGCATCCTCAACTACGTGTGGGCTGAAATCAGACGGTGAAACATTGACGTCGGGAATAGCAGTCAAGTCGATGATTTCTCGACGGTCGAGTTCAGGATGTCCGTACGCATGGAGGTCATCAAGACCAAGGTCTTCTTCATCGTCAGTCGGCTCTCCGACGAAACGTGCGTTGTAAAATGCGACTTCATCGTCTGTGGACTCATCGTTCTCATCGTCAGATGTCAGATCGACAACTTGGTAGTTATGCCTGACCGCCGGGTGAACCATGCCGCTGAATACGGACTGTACACTTGGACATTAGTCGGTGCTGTCGGGAGCTCGGTCGGGCAGAATTATCCTGGCGCGTGGTGTTGATAGCGGAATGGGGTGGTGAAGTGCTCGGTCGTGGTTGAGGTTTATCGGTGGAGTAACAGCGAGGAGTCGCGGGCAGGAGCAAACACATCCAATTATCGCGCGGATGTGGAGTCTGAATTACCCTTGTGTGCGGCGGAAAAGACTGTTCTTGGTACTACTGGTACTAAGTGAAAACGGGTGGACAGCTGCAAGGCAGATGGTGAGTGAAAAGGCAATTGCGCGAAAGGGTTCAGCTCAATGCACAGCAGCCTTGTTGATGCCCCTCCTCCCAGCGCCGCCCTTGCAATGTGTAGATCCTATGTAACAAAATTGCAAAGAACGATGGTATTGGGGATGGGGGAAAGAAGAGAAAAGCAGTGAGAAAAGTGTGTATGCGGTTGCGAAGCTCCTGGGTTACTGGCTGAATGAGGTTGATGAGAGCTATCGCTTTTTCTGAGACTGAGCGACAGAAAGGGTAAGTGCAGAAGAAGGCAGCAAGGCCTAGGGTAGAACACGGCAGCTACGTGCCACAAGATCTCACATCGTCAACAACCATCATCGTGCCAGCAAACAGCGATCGGACAGAGTTGCGTTGAAGGGTTCTGAGCTCTGCGCCATGCGGCGGAGGTGCGCGTCTCGCCCGGTCCAACGCGCTGCGCTGATGCAGTTAGACCGGCAACGTACAGTGTCTTTCATTGGCGCTGCACAACATGCGTAAGGCTGAGAGACATGCGGCTGTGAATAATTTCAATGACTTTTCCAATCGCAGAGGCAGGTGAAGCGTGCTCCTGTAGTCACAGTCTTCCTTGCGGCAAAATTGTCATAGGAGCCACGACAACGCATGCACACACTCTCGATCACTGTTATTCTATCTTGGTTTCTAGAATACGACCATGAAGGATAAGGAGATGTTGTTCGGCTTCTGATGATGACTTGGATGCTTTGAGAGCGAAAGGTGGAGCTCAGGTACGACCCGCAGCGCTCCGCTACACTAAAACGTGGGGTAAACTCAGAGCGCAGCATTTCACACCATCATGTTCATTCGTACTTCTATTGTTTCGTCACGGACCAGTAACACTCATTGATTGTATCCAATCGAGACCTTTGGCTGTTTTCTCATTGCCGCCACGACACCTCGTGAAACCCTGCCCAATTCTGCGCTTGCACGCTGATTAGACCAGCCATAGCTAAAAGGCATCGTCAAGAATCAAATTCAGCATCAAACAACTCTTCTCTCATTGCACAGGTATGAGTTCGACCCTGGACCTCCCAAAGGACGACTCGCCCACTCTCGCCCTCGTCCATCCCACCAAAGAAGAGCAATTGATCCAATCCAAACTCAACGGCGCCGAATGGCGAGGCGCCCTCTCACCATCTGCCTATCTCCGCCGCGAAGCCACTCTCTCACAGCAAGCCCTGACGAAAGAAGGAGGCATCACATACTGGATTCTGGTCGACACGGCGCTCAAGAACAACCCTCTGGATCCAGATTCAAGAACACGACTTCCGCTCGCCAGCTGCGAGACGTACCGCAAGAAGGCGCTTGTATCGCGAGATGGCAAGCTGCAAGAGGTCGTATCTCATGGCATCGGGAGTGTGTTCTGCGGGCAGCATCTGCGGAAGAGAGGGTATGCGCAGAGGATGATGACGGAGCTTGGGAAGACGTTGCGGACGCATCAGACAGATGAGAAGGAGTGTCTGTTCACCATTTTGTACTCTGACATCGGCAAGGTGAGTTGGCATTGCACATGGATTGAGCATATCGCTGATACAGACAGAAATTCTACGCTTACTTTGGCTGGGAGCCATTTCCCTCGTCTCACATCGCACTTCCAGCAAGCTCTTCTACACCAACAGCTAACCTACCCACTGCCCGATCATTGTATGCGGAGGACCTCCCTGAGTTGTGTAAACTCGACGAGGCTCTTATTAGGAAGGGCTTGGAGTCGCGGCCGAAGGGTAGTAAGACTGCGGTAGCACTCATTCCTGACATCGAGACCGTGCAATGGCATCACGCACGAGAGGAGTTCGTCGGCCAGGAGGTTCACGGCAAGGTGCCAAAGATTAAGGGTGCCATAGTGGGCGAAGAGTTAGGCAAGCGCGTCTGGTGCTACTGGACGCGCGTGTGGTACAATGAGGATGTCTCGATTGTGAAGGGCAACACGATGCACATCCTACGCCTCGTAGTCGAAGACGACGTGTTGGGGAGCAAGAGTTTGACCGAGGGTGATGGATATAGCGCGGCCATCACAGCCTTGTTAGCATTCGCGCAGCGTGAGGCAGAGGAGTGGAAGACGGAACATGTAGAGCTTTGGAGCCCTTCAGCATCAGCGCTGGCCGGGGCTCAGATATTGGACAAGAGCGCGAAGGTGATCGATAGGGACGCAGAGAGCATTGCGAGTCTACTGTGGTACCCAGAGCACAAAGGACCAGCCGCAGACCATGTTGACTGGATCAGCAACGAGAAGTACGCGTGGTGCTGAGAAACCTCTAGGTAGCGAGTGACACAAAGGTTCTCAAGCAATCGCCTAGCATAGGCACAATATTCGTAGTCTTTTGCCAATTTAATCTTTGCCGGACGTTGCAGAGACCCACCTTGACTGCCTCCCAAAGATCTAGAAATCAGAAACTCAGCGTCGGTGAACGCGACCTGAGAGGATGTCTCAACGTGTCGTCGGTGTTGGAGTGCAGAGAAGAATCTTCCTCGAGCGACCAGCAAGCCAGAAGCATCAATGAAAAAGTGAAGGCCTGTCAGATTGCCATCTGCGTCCTGCCGTCCAGCGCGACCGAAGTACGCAACCAGTTGGCTGAAGATCATCGCCACACTCGCCGAAGCAAATGCAATGAGGCCTCACTCCGGGACAAAGAGGCTGAAAGTCATCAACCAGGTTGGAGAATCTGTGGCTTCTGTAGGAAGCTCAGAAGAGGACGATTTCTATAGAAATGATTCTATGAAGTATCTGTTGCTGTGTTAGTGCCTGTAAAACAATATGGATCATAGTCAAGTCTCACAATCGTACTAACAAAAGGAAAAGTCTCTGGGCGGCGATGCGAGCGGTTTTGTGCTGAGCGCACCGGAGCCCGCACAAAATTTCCACCGAACCGAAGAACACCCGGTGCGTGGTCAAAGCGGCCGAAGCCGCAACTGCAGGAACATCATCTAGGTGGGGCACGAAGGCTGCGGGGCTTCTCACCGCAGAGGTGAACCGGGAGGTCTTCACCTCACTTTGCAAGCTTAGGTGTATGTACGGTTTGAAGCCAATGATCAAAAGTACATGAGACGAAATGAGGCTCTGAGCGCTTCCTTAGCTCCCTATCAAGACCAATAGCGCCGAAGTCGTCATTCGAGTAATGGCGGGATGGGCGCAAGAGACCGTGAGGTACTCTTGCAGCAGCCAGTGCAAAGAAAGCTTCTGAGGAATTTGAGGAGGAATTTGACCCGTCGAAAATATCCTATCAATAGACTTTCGTCTTCAGATTGGCCCAATGCATGAGTATATGTGGCTGCGTGCTTCTATTTGCCGTTTTTAGAGGTCAAGACGAAGTTCTTGAGTCAGTGCGACTCCGGAGCTCATCAACAACTTTTTCCCCCACGGGGACTATCCCTTTACATCCTCTGCTATTGGTGTTCTAACAGCGTCACCACCCTCTGATCCTCTTTGTATTGTTGCGTCACACTGTTGTATACACCAATTGTCAACATGTCCACACACACCGCGTCCCAGCGCTATCTGAGTACTCGGGGAGGGTCCTACCATGTGAGCGCAACGACGCATTGAGCTATGATTGCCTAGTCATACTGACAATAACAGTTCTCATTTGAGGAGGTCGTTCTCAAGGGTCTTGCCTCTGATGGCGGTCTCTTCATCCCCGAGGAGATCCCTACCCTCCCCGATGACTGGGCGTCCAAATGGCAGAACCTGTCCTTCGAGGACCTCGCATATGAGATCTTCTCCAGCTACATCTCCTCCTCTGAGATCCCACCTGCCGACTTGAAAGACATCATCCACCGCAGCTACTCCACATTCCGCGCGAAGGATGTTACACCGACTATCACACTTGACAAGGAGAAGAACATCCACCTGCTCGAGCTGTTCCATGGTCCTACATTCGCCTTCAAGGATGTCGCACTCCAGTTCTTGGGCAACCTATTCGAATACTTCCTCGTACGCAGGAACCAGAACAAGTCGGGCCGTGACAGGGAACATTTGACAGTCATTGGCGCAACAAGTGGTGACACTGGGTCAGCTGCCATCTATGGTCTGCGCGGAAAGAAGGATGTGTCTGTCTTCATTATGCACCCAGAGGGCAAAGTTAGCCCTGTCCAGGAAGCACAGATGACCACTGTTCTCGACGCCAACGTTCACAACTTGGCTGTCGATGGCACATTCGACGACTGCCAGGTACGTCAACATCATAACACTTGAAACAAACCACCTGACATTTGCGCAGGACTTCGTCAAGGCTCTCTTCGCCGACCCTGAGATCAACAAGACTCACCGCCTCGCCGCCGTGAACTCCATCAACTGGGCGCGTATCCTCGCCCAGATCACATACTTCTTCTACTCCTATTTCCAACTCATCAAGTCCGAGTCCTTCCTCCCCGCCTCGGTGGTCCGTTTCGTCGTGCCCACGGGCAACTTCGGTGACATCCTCGCCGGGTACTTCGCAAAGCGCATGGGCCTACCTGCTGAGAAGCTTGTCATTGCGACAAACGAGAACGACATCCTCCACCGCTTCTGGGAATCTGGGAAGTATGAGAAGAAGAAGGTGCACGGCAGGCAAGCCGAGGGTGGTCTGGTCGAGGATGGTGTTAAGGCGCACGAGGATGGCGTGAAGGAGACTCTTAGCCCGGCTATGGACATCCTCGTTTCGTCCAACTTCGAGCGTCTGCTGTGGTTCCTCGCGTACGACGTTTACAGCACATCGTCAGACGCAGTCTCGCAGCGACGCAGCCAGGCAGGCGACCACGTCCGTCAGTGGCTGAACGACCTGAAGACCAACGGCGGCTTCGCTGTTGACTCACAGATCCTCAAGAAGGCCCAGTCTGACTTCGCCTCATACCGTGTCAGCGACGAGGAGACCATCGATACCATCAAGTATATTTTTAACGCCGGCCCGTCGAAGAGCTACGTCCTCGACCCCCACTCTGCCATCGGTATCGCCGCGGCACTCCGATCCGCTGAGGTCGCAAAGCCTCCTTCCACACACCACATCTCGCTTGCGACAGCGCATCCTGCCAAGTTCGCCAACGCAGTTGAGCTGGCACTGCCAGAGCAGAAGGAGTACTTCCAGAAGAAGGTCTTGCCTGTTGAGTTCAAGGGTCTCGAGGACAAGCCCAGGAGAGTCAGCCACGCTAAGAAGTCGGAAGGCTGGCAAGGTGTGCGCAAGATCGTTATTGCAGAGGTAGAAGCTGAGTTACAGGCTGCTGAGCAGGACCAGTAGAGATGTTGATATGACGACGACCTGCATGTGATAGACGCGCTTTTGCATATTGGATAGGCGGACTGTTACACCAGGAAAATATAGACTTGATCTACGTCCAGTATTATCCGTGCATGAAGCGAAGGTTTACTTTCTTGTGAGATCATTTACAGGAAGGCATGGGGAACTTCTTCTCCAGAAGGTCGAGCGACCATAAGGCTGAGAGCTCCACGCCCCACAACACCCAAGCTCCAAGCTTCACCCCACCATCCCACGCTCCCAACTCTCCCATCCAACCATTCTCAAACTCCACAACCACAGCCAGCATGGCAACAACAACCGAGCCTCCAACGGCCTTCCAATTCCCACCCCACTACTCCTTTCCACCCTTCTTCACCCTCCAACCCGTCGCCACAACGCGCTCCTCCCAACTCCAATCTTGGTCAACATTCATCCAATCCTACTGCCGCCACCACCACATCTTCTCCCTCTCGCTCATCGATGCGCTCTCCACGCCCTTATTCCACAACACAACCCTCTCCCGCCAGTTATCCCTGCGCGATGCAAAAGCAATACTCACATGGATGGCGTCCCCCGAAGGCGGGTCGCGCGCAGAGTTCATCTCATCCACAGGGAATAAGAAGAAGGCAGTAGACGAGGGCGAAGGCGGGCGGGTGTGGATATACTGGCGACGGCCGGAGGAGTGGGCGGCGCAGTTGGAGGAGTGGGTGGACAGGACGGGCCAAAAGGGCGTGGTGCTTACGCTGTATGAGATTGTGGAGGGGGAGGCGAGTGTGAGAGAGGAGTTTGCGGGGATGGATATGGAATTGTTGAGGATGAGTTTGGGGGTTTGTGTTAAGAGGGGGAGGGCGCAGATTTTTTCGAGTGGGGGTGAGGGGGAGGGTATTAAGTTCTTCTAGGAGTGGGAGTGTGGGTGCTGGATTTGGGAGAGGGAGTGCAAGAGGTCACACATTTGCTATGCATCATGGCGTTATGGTTTGATTTGGAAATACCCTAGGTGGAAGATTGATGGATTGCATTTGCATCGCAAGGCCGTCATCAACAAGCAGCCTCTATCAATACGAACATATTAATGTCCTTCTAAGATCCTCAAACATCGCGGGCTTTCCTTCGACCCAAAAAATCGCTTGTACGCTGTCCTGAACCCAATGCCCGTATCTGAACGCCTGTTGCTCTACCCGTTATGAACAAGGGCTAAATAACGCTATCATGACTTCGCTGCTTTGACTACCTCCTCGGTGAGCTCCCACTCAGGCTTCCAATGCACGTATTGCGCCATCGCGTTGATCAGCAACCACTCGGTCTTTACGATCCGAGGTACCATATCGTGTTTCTTGGCCAGTTCGCGGAACTTAGCCCAGTTAGTGAACTCCTTGCTGTTAGCGTCGGAGATGAGATACAGAACGTCGCCTTCGTCTTCTTTCTGGTTCTGACTTTCTTCGCCAGCAGAGGCGTTTACGAGGCGTTTTGTCGCTGTGATGTTGGTAGTGCGACCCTTCCACAGCGAGCACTTGCCGCCGTTTGCTTCAATGATGTCTTTGTAGGTTTCGAAGCCGCCAGGCACCTTTTCCGTACAGAAGATCGTCCAGTCGCGGAAGAGGCGGTGCTTGTTCTGTATGGCGCGTTCGACAGCATCGACCATCTTGAAGCCGTGCTCTTTTTCGAAATCGCGGACGTCCATGGCGTACTTCTCTGGCGGTGGGAGCTTGTGGTTCTTCAGGACGAAATCGAGATATGATGATCCTACCAGAGCTGGTCCACAGGCCATGGCTGCGACAAACTTCTTGGTTCGTACAGCGTGCGGTGCGCAGAGGATGTCGACCTTCTTGAAGTCTTCAGTGATGAAGAGACCAAGCTCGCGCAGACGCGCTTTATCCTTGGATTCCTTGTCCATGTTGCCAGCCCACCGCTCGTCTTTGGACACCAACATGCGGAACTTGATGGGCTCAAGCTTGTCCTTCTTGGCTTTTTTATTCCTCGTCGGTGCTTCTGTCTCCTCATCTTCGGTCTGGTCATCCCGATCGAGCTCGTCCGCCGAGCGTTTGCTTGAGACGGAGTCTCGTCCTCCCTTTGCCTTCTTCGTCCTGTCTTCTACCTCATCTTCTGCTCTCCGCTTCCCGCCATGTATGACGCCGCCCTTTCGCTTCATCTCTTTCTCGAAGGCTGCTATGTCATCTGCAGCGTTGTGAAGTTTCGATAGTGCTCGGTCCTTCGCGCCTCGGCTCCCTGGTGTCTGATTCTCCTTCCCGTCGAGATGCCTCGCAGCAAGTGGTGTCTGAGCGGTATCGGTCGTCTTCGTGCGTTTGACCTTCTCCGCTGCTGGTGAGCTACGGGTCACTGAGTCACTAGCTGCTCTGCTAATCGGTAGCCTCTGTGCTACCAAGTCAGCTGGGGGTGCTGCCGGTACCTTGACTGGCTTCGCAAGTTTGCGTGTTGCGGAAAAGAACATCTTCTCTGTCGCATCTCGGTCGATCTCGGTGTGGCCCAGTACCTCTCCAAGATTGGTTCGTGAAGGAAAGTAGGTGTAGCGGTTGTCCGATATGGGCATGAGCTTGCACTTTGCGTAACTATCCTCTAGCCAGAGATGGTTGGCAACGTTCACAGCCCATTCTTGAGCAGCGTCACATTTCTCGCTGTTCTTGTGCGCGGCAACGAGATGTGTGTTGTCTTGCTTGAATGTCTTTGTGAATTCGGCCCCGGTGGCTCGGACAAGGTTCTCGAGATACACACGAGCCTCGCCAGTGTAACTTGATATACTGATCTTGAAACCCTCGAATCCTGGTATGCCATTGCGAGGCCTTGGATAATGCATCAACCGCCTCATTGGGTTGGTCCAAATGTTGTGTGTTATGAGATAGTACAGCCAGCTGAGGTTGCCCACATCCTTCCCGTCTTGTGATGCCTTGACATAGTCATCCCCATCTCGGTAGCTGCACACGTATATGTCCGCATCTTTGATCTTGGTAGTCACGTCTCCACCGCCGTTTGTGATCATGCCGGATATGATACCCTTGAGTCTGCTGTTGAGATTGAGATCCTCACCCAGCTTGACCTTCTTCCCGGAAAATGCTTGTACTGCTCGCGGCGCTTCAGAGCGTGCTAATGGCATCTGAGGAATGGGTTCGTTAGTCGGGTCTGGAGTGGTCGCATCGCGTATCTGCTGGCTCGTTCGTGCTGTGGGGACGGCGCTGAGCTCCACGTTTAGGATCTCGGGGTCGGGTAAGGTGTACGGTCGTTCTGAGATTCTGCGTCCAACCTTCAGGCAATCATCGAACCAATGTGGCAGTACAATTGTGAGGTTCAGGCGCTTGCTGATGGCCAGCTGACATCGATGATCGTCAAGATCCAGCGAGATCAGATGTGTAACTGTTTTCGAAAGCTGCTCCGTGAACTGTCCTCCCATTGCCAGCACTCCGCCTTGTATGGCCTCCTTGTCTCCACTCGGCAGATTCCCGCAGCATATGATGACATCGCTCATGAACAGCGCAGGGTCTGGGCTGTATGTGCGAGGGTTCTTCGTCTTGTTCCCTTTCAGAGATTGGTCTACCCATGTCGGCTTTACAACGTGTGTCATAAGGTCCAGCGCACCGTAGTAGTCGGGAAAGTCGGATGTTGTAGATACAATGTAGTTGATCTCTTCGAGTCGTTCGATGCGCCCTTTGGAAGCGTCAAAGGGTATTATGGTACCATTTGCGGCGACAATATCGTTTTGCAGCTATGCAACGCGTTAGAATACTGACCTCATCATATATACGCGTTATACTGACCTGGCTGAGGCGGTCTTCTGACAAGCCATTGGGTATGATGGTAAAGCTAAAATCTCTAAACAGGCCTTTCGAATCGTCTAGCACCGTTGTGTCTTCCATGACGGGCAAGTATGGGACGTGACTTTGGCGGGCGCAAAGCGCGTGGGTGTTGTCAATGTTCGGTTCACCACAGGTGGCGCGTCCGAGGAAAGCGCGACGCGACGCGCTTCACGTGATGTTGTCCCACTTTGCCTCTTCACTATTAATTATGGTGCCTTCAATCCTCACAGTCCAACATTTCACGATGCACAATCGACGCCAACGAATCACTTTCTACAATATCGCGCCGGTGCGAATGTGGGCACAGAAGTTTCTTGAAGTCGCCTAGGCAAGATCTTCACATCCCCACAGCGCTCCTAATGGCCTGACTTCTCGCGCGCGCTCCTGTGACGATGCAACTTTGGCCGCTGACTCGACGTTTCGTCGAAGCACAGAAACTGTTCAAGTCTTTTGAAGTTAGCACTTCGTATTTCCCTCCGCGGAAACAAAAGATTCTCCATCGGAAGTCCCATTGCAAGCTGACAAGCCTTCGTAGAGTGGATGTCAATGATCTGCAGTACGAAAACAATGCGCAGAATTCGGAGATCTTTCTAGACAAGATTCCATTGATGGAGCGTGAATGAGTCCACCGCCTTGGCAATGTCGCGCCTATAGTGATTAATTACCCATGACAGGGGTGAGCAAGTCATGGAACATGACGAAAGTGTGAACCACTTCGAACAAGACCATGTCATTTCCTACTTTGTTTCTATCCAGCGACCAGGTTCTCTACTTTCCTACTATCCTTTGTTCATCCGTTCGACATCATGTCTAAGACTTTTGTTGTGGCACTTGCGGCCTTGACTGGTACTTCCTTGGCCAAGGACATCTACGTCTCGCCTACTGGTACTGGTACCGGTTCTGCTACAGCACCCTATGGCTCTATTCAATCTGCTGTAAATGCCGCTGTTGCTGGAGACAACATCCTCTTGCGGGCTGGTACCTACAAGGTATGTCTTGTTCATCTGACTCCAAGTATCTAACACTGACACTTCAAAGCCCACCACCAACATTCAAATCACCAAGAGCGGTACCAGGATCTCGCCGATCACCTTCCGTTCTTTCGAGAAGGAAAAGGTCATCATTGACGGAGAGGGCCTGCCGGGCACTCCATACGGACTCGACGAGTCTCTGCCCAACAAGGAGCGCGGTATCTTGCACATCGAGAAGGGCAATTACTGGAAGTTCTATAACCTTGAGCTTATCAACGGTCCCTACGGCGTGTATGCTCGCAACGCATCGCACAACTACTACGAGTTGATCACCACCCACGATAACTACGAGACAGGCTTCCAGCTTGAAGGCGCATCTTCAAACAATACAGTCCTGTACCTCGACTCATACCGCAACCGCGATCCCCGCAAGAACGGCGAGAGTGCAGATGGCTTTGCCTGCAAGTCTGGCGAGGGCGAGGGTAACGTTCTGCGCAACGCCAGACTGTGGGACAACGTCGATGATGGCCTCGACCTCTTCATGTTTGGATCCCCGGTGACACTGGAGGAAGTCTACGCTTGGGGTAACGGGTTCGATCGATGGGGTTTCTCCGACTTCAACGGCGACGGTAACGGCTTCAAGCTTGGCATCACCGACAACCCACCTGCAAACCACATTGTCCGCAACTCGATAGCATTCGCCAACGCAAAGAAGGGCTTTATCGATAATGGCAACCCGGGCGTGCTGACCATGGAGCGCAACACTGCATGGAACAATGGCGATGTCGGCTTCAACTTCCGCAGCTCTTCTTCGACGCTCAAGAACAACATCGCGGCTGTCAACATGGGGACTGCTCAGGTCACTCTCGTCTCGACCGTCAAGGTGTCCGGCAATTCGTGGCAGTCGGGAACCTGGTCCAACACCACCTTCAAGAGCGTTGACCCGGCCAAGCTGAAGGGTGCAAGAGGTTCTGATGGCAGAGCCCCAGCGAGTGACTTTTTGATTCCAACATCTGGCGCAGCAATTGGTGCTACTACCCAGACTGATGTCTAGAGTCAACGTTATTCCGCATCCCAAAGTGCTTTTCTTCTCCTGTATATATTCGATCAGCTCTGTGGCTTGATCTTCCGCTGTACATATCTATTTTAGTATATAATTAGCCAAAGAGAGGTCTTACTTTCTTTCCCTTGTTCGTTCCAATAGCTTCGAGGGTGATTGTTGAGAATGTGAGGGAGACTGATTAACGGCTCCTGCAGCCTTGTCGTCGCTAGCGTCATGCCACCGTGGACCTCGGCATTTGCTCTACCCCAGATTCACGGCAATTCGTCACGACACCTCAGCTACGACGACTGAAGAATGTGTGTATCATCAATCTCAGTCCTCGCAATCTTCTGATCTGCACGCTTTCTCCTTTGAGCACACTCAAGCCATCCTTCTCCCCGTTTCGACGTTTACCTATCGGACGATCCTTCTTCATCGCAAGGTTGATAAGGCTGAGATCCAAGAGCTAGAGCCGGTATCACAATGTCGTCCCAATACTTCCGGTTAGATGACCACAAGATAGAAGCGTCGCATATCCGCAGCTTCCCTAGGGCACTCTCGACACACGAAAACGATGTATTCCACCTTGCTATCAAGCAGTACACACCGCTCAACAACCCCGCCCCGCAAGACGGAGACATCACAATTATTGCGGCACATGCCAATGCGTTTCCGAAGGTATGCTAATTTCAACATCAAATTTCAGTGGTCGACGTGAAAAAGGATGAAGGAGTGTCCGAGGTGTCCTAATCAATTGCGTTGATTGAATAAGCTGCACGAACAGTTATACTAACTGCATCAGGAACTGTACGAACCACTCTGGGATGAACTTCTTCAAAGAAGTCAAGGCTTTGGCTTCAAAATCCGCAGCATCTGGATCGCAGACGTCGTACATCAAGGTCACAGCAGCGTTCTAAACGAAGACAAGCTAGGGAACGACCGTGACTACCCCATTCCCACCTTCAAGAGCCATGTACTCACACATTTCAGCATCATGGCTCGACCACAGCCGCGACCTCCTACACATGGTCAATACCTTCGCACGCCAAATGCCCCGCCCCATCATCGGTGTCGGCCACTCCATGGGCGGCGCGCAACTCGCCAACCTCGCCCTGCTCCACCCGCGTCTTTTCGAATCTTTGATTCTCATCGACCCTGTCATCCAAGGCAAAATGACTGTTCTCGGCAACGTTTCTCCTGCATTTGCGTCAGCAAAACGGCGAGATCTTTGGCCCTCGCGCGCCGAAGCAGCGAAAGGATTCAAGAAGAGCAAATTCTACCAGACCTGGGACCCGCGGGTCTTGGATCGGTGGATCGAGCACGGCTTACGCAATGTTCCGACGAAGCTGTACCCAGATGCAAAAGAGGGACAGGTAACACTTTCGACGACGAAGCATCAGGAAGTCATGACGTTCCTGCGCCCCAACTTCAGAAACAGAGGGGGCGAGACAGAACCGGATTCTGTAGACTTCACGCTGACGAATCCGAAGCTGAATCGTAGAACGCATGCGGATCTAACGCCGTATGAGCAGCCGCAGGAGCCGTTCTACAGGGGTGAGAGTACGATCGTGTTCAATCAACTGCCTACTTTGAGGCCGTCCGTGCTGTATGTGTTCGGAAGTCTATCGTTCTTGACGGACGATGCTATTATTGAGGAGAAACTGGCCAAAACAGGGTCTGGCGTGGGAGGAAGTGGTGGCAGGGCGGAGGGCAGGGTAGATAGCGTTATGGTGCAGGACGCGGGGCATTTGATCCCTATGGAGAAGGTGGAGGAAAGTGCTGATCACATTGGGAAATGGATTGGAAAGGAGATGGTGAGGTATCGGGATTGGGAGAAGAAGACGCAAGAGGAGTGGGGAAACAAGAAGGGGATTGAAAGAAGTGTGTTGAGCGACAGGTTCGTGGAGGAACTTAACGGCTTGATGGTGAGGTCGAAGCCGAATCTGTAGCTCAGCTTGAGATCGCTGTCTTATATATTTACAAATTCGATATTCTGATATCGTTACAGGAATGCCTCAACGTGCCATCCGTCTCACAGTGCCATGTACGTCCCACCCTCTCCCCCATTTCACTCTCTGTGATACCCATTAATGACGTCCATCTCACGGCAGCACGACTTCAGCTCCGTTTCCATGCTCGCAAGAGCCTGTCTAACCACTTTTAACACGTCCCGCACAGTAACTTCGGCAGATTCGTTTCACCGTGTGAAGTTGCGTCGTACCGTTGCGGTCAAAAGTCTCCGCGTCGTCAGTGATACACAAGTCCACTTCCGCGTCCATCTTCTGTACTGTGGGAACGCAAGCCACCATCTTTCCGCACGACTCACTTTTGCTTTTGGGTTCGTTTGTCAGTACCTTCAGATTTTTGAAGTTGTAAATCCGGAACAAGGAGTACGAAAGTCCAAGGTTGAGGCTTAGGTGAATGAGATGGGAGAATGTTTCCGGCGCCTTAACGACAGGATAGTACGCCCAGACTCTGTCATTCTCATACGAACCAGAATTTGCGATGTGAAGGCTGAATCTCGTTGGAGGCAATTCGGTATGACTGAGTTCGAGGTGCTGATTGACTTCTGTAGCGGCGTGGGCCACTGTAGTACACTGATAGCTACGGTAAACGATAACTTACGACTATCGGGTCGATGGAACACTGCGCTGAGTTGCTATCTAGCTAGGAGAAGACGATATATACTGGCCCTAGAACGTGCTAGTCCATAACAGTCTAAGCAAGGGTAATCGGGTCTCGAACGGACCGATTGATACCGCAACAAAAACTACTCGACCCATTGACAACCGGCGATCTGAATATTGCAACGGGCCATATGGACATTTCTAGTTTGATAATTCGGATCTGATCCACTGGCATTCAGACTGTCGTCTCAGCTTCTCACTTTGTGCGGTTTAGCTCAGACGAAACGCCCTCATCAATGCCCTAATTGAACGCACCGAAGCCGTTGCTAGGATCAAGACTTTAGGCATCAAGAATTATACAGCTAGTATCAGATACAAAGACGACTGTCCTAGTGTATAGTAGCTGCAGGTCAGTCTCCATCCGTTCGACAAGTACGATTTCAGACTCGACCAATTCGAACTCGAGATCGATTACGTCCATATGACTTGGTCTACACCGTCAGTCGTCCAATAGAAAGACTTTCAGCCTGTCTTGGAAGAAGAGGTCAAGCGAGTCGGCAGGAGGTTTGTCGGGGAAGCTGGAGTAATGAGGGTAAAAACGGAGGAGGCATACTCGTCTAAGTCGTCAGATGGCTGGAAGAAGGCACTCTTCACGTTCTCCAAGGCCTAAGAGTATGGGGTAAAATCGAAATGATCATGGTTCAGGGAAGTCCTTCGTCAGAAGATTCAGGCAGTACGGAAAGATAGGAGTAGAGATCCCCAACGTGCTCAATCATAATACCAGTGAAATTGAACAGGGCGTTTGGAATGTAATGTTGCTGGGCATCAGGTACGCTTTCACTCCAACCATATGCAAACATACACCGAACATCCCAAGGTCCCCATCTTCCACCCAACAGCGCCCTTTCCTCAACGTCAATCCTAGTCAACTAGCCCGTCTCAGCATCTCAACCGGTAACAATGATGTCCTCCGCCACCAGTGAGTTCGCAATATGCCACTTCATGAAGCTATCCCGAGAGCTTTGAAACATGGTTTACGACGAGCTTTGGAAGTCCACGCCAACCATAGAGGTCAAGGTCAACGAAATTTATCGCACTGTTGGGTGCGGACTGTTCAGAGGTGTAGAACAGTAGTATTAAGCGTTCTGAAAGGGTGTGTCTTGTGTGTGTGTGTTCCCTAGTACCCCAGCCCAGCATATCTACAGGAACCTTACAGCACACTTACTAATACGGGTCACGTTCACAACAGTGCTAGCCTAAAACAACATCTATATACATCTTTGCTACTACAACGTGGAAGCCGCCGAGACATACGGTTTACCCTTGTGGCTTCAGACCTGCAAGACATTTCTCCATGTAATCCGAGTTATTGGGGTTCTTACGATTACAGTATCAACCGAAGCAACACACCGCTGCTCAGTCTAGCATCACTATCTCGATTGGCTAGCTGGCCCAATTCCACACAACGAACCCGGTTGAATATAGCACCGAGGAGAAGCACCAATATGAGATCTGCTCGATACTTGAGTGCGAGGAGATATCCACAACGCTCACACATTGCGTGTGAAGTGCTTTTTCCCAACTTCTACGACTTCTTTGAGTCGCCTCAACCCGATGCTCGATCTAGAGTGGTTCAAATATGTCCCAGCGCGTATTCGCAAGTTCTAGTTGGAGGTCGACATCATCTACGATGATTTTGACGCACCCGAAGGGTATTGGGCAATGTGGAAAGACGCCTTTGGTGAAAAAGTCAGACCGAAGACTTTTCTGTTCTCTTTTTCGAAAGCGAACGATTAAGGTTGACTGTAGAGGGTCCTTTCATCTAACCGAGGAAGTCGGTACCAATTAAGCGCAACGCAGTTACATTATTAACATGACGGTCTGACTGCCTCAAGACTCTGCCCAACAGACCTAAAGAGCTGGGGATTTATAGTCTGTCTTGGGACTGGAAGGGAAGGATATCACAAAATTGAGGATTTTGTTGAAGACTCAGCGAGAACGCGCGGACTTTTACCGTGTCCGTGCGCGTACCGTGTCCGTGCGCGTAATGCGCGGATTCGCGTAATGCGCCGAACCACCAAAATAGGTCCACCAAAAATGAGGCTGTAGAGCCACACACAATGGTTATTATCATGAGATTTTCTGGTGGAGTAGTCTATAGACCTATATGAACAAGTTCCTCACTCAAACTTTTGTGGCGCTCTGATTGGGCGGCCGCGGCTGTTGTATTTTGCTGGAGGGGATGGGGAGCGAGGCGC